>NC_065959.1:2125000-2425000 GCF_021464435.1 Cataglyphis hispanica
TAGGCTCGGTAATGTTATTATAACTAAATGTTATAAAATAGTAAGAATCTAATGATATAGGGTCACGACACAACTGCAGTTGCGATAACCTGGTCACTCTTTCTTTTGGGCAATAATCTCGAGCATCAAGAAAAACTTCATGAAGAACTCGAGGAAGTTTTCAAAGATTCGAAGACACCAGCCAGTGTAAAAGAATTGTCGCAATTAAAATATCTCGATAGGGTCATAAAAGAATCGCTCAGAATATTCCCAAGTGTACCCATAATCACAAGAAAATTAGCAGAAGATGTAAAAATAGGTATGACAGAACTTTAATATTAAAATTTAAAAAATCTTAAGATATTCATATGTTTTACGTGTAAATTACATGTTTTACAGGTAAATTTGAAAAATACGCAATGAAACGGTAATATTTTTACTTAAATGAAAAGAATGTATTCAAAAAAATATCTTTTTTTATTTATTAAAGACTAAATAAAAACAATTTAGCAAAAGATCAATACTTTAAAATCCTTTTTAGACAATCTCCAATTTGTGGCAAAATCTAAGATAAAATTTTATTATTTTATTTATTATTTTATTATATTCCGTGTGAGTGTAAAGTTTTCAAATGTTTTTATTACAAAAAAATTTTTTTTGGTATGATTTATCATATAAAAATTGTCTAATGTATGTTTGAAATTATATTGTAAGTTTGCAAGATTCTTAGACTACAAGAGAGAAACATTCATAAATTTTAAAATAGACCATTTATATGAAAAAATTTTATCAGTATAAAATTTTATGTTATGTGTGTGTGAGTGACAGAATACAACCTATAACATGTCTGTTTTTAGATAATTATACACTCCCGAAAGGTGCTACAATCCTATTGGAAATCGCATTAACGCATAAAAATCCGCAAGTTTGGATCCAAATAAGTTCGATCCAGATCGCTTTCTTCCGGAAAATTCAAAACATAGGAATCCATATGCCTACGTTCCATTCAGCGCTGGACCAAGAAACTGTATCGGCCAGAGATTTGCTTTGCTCGAAGAGAAAACGATATTAACAGCTATTTTGAGAAAATGGAGAGTGAAAAGTGTAAAAACAACGGAAACAATTCAATATGGGCTAAGTCTCATTTACCGACCATGCGAAGAGATATTCATCTATTTCACGCCAAAAAAATAATCAATTTATCATACCGTGTACTATATTCAAACTTATGCAACTTATTCGAATTTAATTGTGGTTAACCGATAATCGATCATATACCGGTAGCATTTTTATTGCATAATGTAGTACGCAGACACAGACTCGGCAGAATAGCGGCAAATGCATAACAAAGGAATAAAAGAGTTAAGCGGGGAGCACACACTTTTGCAGAAGCGCATAACTATAAGCATAAGGAAATTGATTGGTTCATTTCCTTATGCATATATTTGTGGACCAATCAATTTCTTTATGTTTATGATTATGCGCTTATGCAAAAGTGTGTGCTTCTCGCTTTACAAAAATAAAGCGAAAAAATCATTTACGTTTCACTTCTCTCACGGTATGTTAATTTTCAATATATAATTTCTAAGTTACATTTGGTGTGCGTGTGCGTGTGTGTTTAAATGAAATTCTGCATTGCATTATAGAATAAATAAAACTAAATTTCTTTACTACAATTTATTGAAACGAAGAAATCAAACGAAGACATCAATGAATTAACTGAATTTTGATAGTCAATCTTTGAGTGATAAAAATGCCGTAAAATAAGTTACACCCATCTGTATTACCTTAAATCGAATACATAAATGTATTAATATATAAATGAATTATTTTATATATAAACAGTTTGTAAAATATAAAACAAATATATTACTGTTTGATGTACTTACCGATGCATAAGTCGCTATCGATAATGGAATCATATTACCTGCCTTTAATCTGCACGGTACACTGCTTCTGTAAAGAAGTATAATCAGTAGAGATTTTAATCTAGGCGAGAAGTCGTACCATTCTACCGCATATCTATAAACAAAAGTTTCATAATCGATTTTATTTGAATTTTTAAAAGTATTTTTTTATATCTAAGCGAAGTTATCACTCCACGCAATAAGAGAGATAGATATGAGTAAGTTTTTTATAAATTAATTTTTTTCAAAAATTTTAAAGTAAATTCTAAAGTAAAAATTATAAATTATAAATAATTTCTATATTAATGATACTTTTAAATTGCTGTGTAGTAAAAATATCTAATCAATTATATAAACTTAATTAAGTTTTATATGTGGTACATCTTATACATGACTGTATAATTCTCTGTTTAAAAGAAAAATTTTATACTAAAATTATATTTATATAAAAGAAGAATTTTATACTACGATTATATTTTATATTAAGACAAAAAATAATTATATTACGCTTGATAAAATATATTCTGGCTTTCATCCATTAATTTCTGACCGGAATAACATACAGTCAGCAGAACCAGCAATGCTGCCATGATTATAAACATGAATCTTGCTACTTCTTTTAATTGATCTAACACATAAACCATCTAGACATAAAACATGTTAAAAATATTATGTGATTATCCAAAAAATAATTTTATTTAGTTAAAATCGTTAATTTTATCACAAAATTAAAGTTAGTAACATTTTATCTATAATTATTAACTTGCAACTTTTATTAATATTGGAAGATTTGTGAAGAAGATTAATTCAATTAAAAATGCATCTCTGTTGAACAAATCGGATTTATAAATATAAATAGTAGCCAAGATTGAGCAAATTAATCCTCAAAAGTAAAAAATAAAAAACACAGCTGTATTATATAATTATATAAATATTATCTTGATTTATCTATATTTCATGAAACTTTTATATGAATAATTTTACTTAATACTCACTCGAATTCCAGTTAGACTTGAAATTCCAATAAATATTACTAATAAAAATAATGAAAGCTCTCGATACGACGATTCTAACGTATCAGCAAATCTATGAGATAGAAATAGTTAGCAATTTAACTTCTGAACATAGATACTAATATTATTACTGATGTATTAGGCAAATATATTAATTTTATGCATCTGATATATAAAGAGAAAATCAAAAAAATGACAATTGCAAATTGATATCAAGATTGCTTACTTTATAGCAAGCTGATGTTTCTTCAAACACATTATGTATTCTCGATATATCATTTCCTCATTTGACGTATCAAATGTATTCACGTGATATCTATATTTTCTGGTTTTACTGTTATTCTCTATTTTTAAAATGTTTATGCTTTCAAACTGTTTACTGCAAATTATGAATGTTATGACATATAATGCAAATTAATTCGTAAAAATTAAAGTTATTCTTAATTTTCATCAATGATTCTTACATTAATCTTATATTAATTATATTTTTAATTACGCTTTATTAAAGAGATATATTTAATTATAAGTTAAAGTTTAATTAAGTAATCAACTAAATAATTAATTATATGTTTATATATATATGTATATAGGGTGTCCGATAATTCATGGATTACCCTTTAGGAAGGTAGAGGTGTTATTCTGAATGAAAATCCTGTACCATTTTGTGATTTTCTCAATATTTAAGAAAATATTAATTTTAAAGATCAGCCAGGTGAAGCTGTGCGCGAAATGCCTCACTGTCAATTGATACTGGTCGCGGCGAAGCAATGGGAGGAGCAGTTTGCGAGCATGCTTCGCTATGGCAATCAAAAGAAATACACACATAATGCGCGCTCCGTTTTATGTATGTGATCTTTTCATTATGTATGTATTTTTTTCGGTTGCCATAGCGAAGCATGCTCGCAAACTGCTCCTCCCATTGCTTCGCCGCGGACCGAGTATCAATTGACAGTGGGAGGCATTTTCGCGCCACGAGCTTTTCGCGGCACTTCGTTGGCTGATCTTTAAAATTAATATTTTCTTAAATATTGAGAAAATCACAAAATGGTACAGGACTTTTCTATTCAGAATAACACCCTCTACCTTTCCTTAAAGGGTAATCCGCGAATTATCGGACACCCTGTATATATATATATATATATATATATATATATATATATATATATGTACAGAATTATACTTGCAGTGTGCCTACCTAACAGCCGCAAATAAACTGCAAGCATGAGTAGTGCATGTGATATGCATCGTGTCAACACTCACTACAATAGTCATACCCAATACTATTATAACGGTGGTATAACAGAAAATTGGTACGAAATACTCATCTTTATCCACTCTGAATTCAACTTCAGTCGCGAGGAATCGCGGACGGGACTCATTAAGAGGCAACACAATATCCAAAAACATCGGTGTTAACGGTACTACTATAAATCCCGATGTCATAACATACAATAATACTGTAATAACATAAAAAAATTATTCTTTAATAATATCAATTTTCAAGATAAACTATCATTGTTTTCTTCAACTAGATTAGAACGAGATGTGCCAATAATTTTATTAAACATTATTCATCTCTTACTATGTGTCAATCTTAATATCAAATATCTTTCCGGACAACTAAATTTCACTTCATTATGATTATGATATTTTTAATATTATATTATTATATTTTCTATCAGCAGATAATACATTGCCCAAGGAATACTATTAAATATTGTGGAACGATATACTCACTCGAATAATATTTTGTAAATTTTCGCGACAGATCAGAATAGTCTTTCAAAACTTGAACTTCTACATCGCTTGTAAATATATCCCAATGCTCATCGATAGCCTCGTATAATTGTCGAAACTAATTATAACAATAAGAATAAATCGATGTAATTTGTTTGAAGCACGAAAAATTTCTTTAAAATTAAAAAATATAATCGCATCTTGTAATTCTAAATAACGTCATACCTTGTTATAGTTAAAAAACTCATTTATCATTCTTACAAGAAAAGAGATCGAAATGACAAATTGATAACCCCCTTCAAAAATCATTTGCGCGTCGCCCCAGTGATCATATAATAATAATATCTGTGTATAGTATTATAAATCCACAAAATATGTTATCATACATAAAATTGTTATATTATTAATTATATATAAAAAAAATTGTTTCATTATTTTATCTGATTAATTAAATGAAGTGTGTCAAAATATGATAATATTTTATGATAGAAATTTATTATAATATTTTTCTCTTTCATGATATAAAAATATACGCAATAATATATATATATATATATATATATATATATATATATATATATATATATATAATATATATTGTATAATAATAGACAATATTTTATTGCAATAAAAATTTAAATTAATAAACACTAAAAATCTCAGATTAAAATGTTGTCGATCCTATTACCTCGAACAGACAGTAACTTATTTCAAGCAGAAAATAGAAGGTCTGCAGTAAATTTCTTGTAAGCCAACTTTGAAATGGCCAATGCCCCGTGATTGATAAATATAACCGGTTGATATTGTATTCTCGTAAAAAGTTCGCTAGCATGATGAAACTTTATTTTCTGGTCGGAAGATCGCCATCTAATGACACGTGTCACGCACATCCTATCTGATTCTTCGGTATATAAGTCGTGTCGCGAAAAAATTATAGGATGTCAGTTATCATCGACATCATTTTATTATTTCACTAATGATAGAGCATATCTACCTGTCAAAATTGAACCATCACTTTTCCTATTTCTGAAATAACAAGTTCGTTGGACATTTTTGTAGAATGGCATGTTACAGTAATAAGTACAATGCGATATAGCAGAAAGTTGAGGGTAAAGAACGAAAACGCGCACTAATTTTCTGGCTTTACGATGATTGTTTCTTCTTTGATTGCAGAAAATTTTCAGTTGTGTTACAGGCAAATTTTGCACGTGGCCCAAGAATTTCCTATTTCTCAGAGAGCGTCAGGAAATATTCACGACCGGATAATGATCTGTGTGGAGGACTTAGTGGATATCATTCCATGTCGAAGAACTTCTTGAGCTCCTCTGGATTGTAAGTGAGGTATCTGTAAAATACTCCTAAAGGGACTACATTGGGAAAATATTGGTGAGCTTTTTTATTCAATTCTGTATTTTATACCTCTTCTTTATGTCGTTGATACATATTAACATATTATATAAATAACATATTACGTATAAAATTTTTGCAATGTTTTAAGTGATACTGTCATATCTGATAAAAATATTCGAAATTATGCAACTTATTCGAACTTAATTGCTATCGATAATCATATATCAGTTATTGCATTATGTATCGACTCGAAGTAAAGCGATTGTATAAAGGAATACAAATTATAGAAAAAAAAGCGCAAAAATTATTTAGGTGTTTCTCTTACAATACGTTTACAATTTTTTATATAAAATATCTGAGCTACATTTAATGTAAATATGTCTGGAAGATTTATTTTAAGAAGCAGTAAAAAAAGTGTAGGATAAGAGTGACTCTACATATACTCTAAATAAAACTCTACATTACATTAACAAATAAATGAAGGCGTAAATTTCTTTATTATATTTTATTGACAATAAGATCATGCGAAGACATATCGGTGAAATAACTGAAATTTCGATAGTCAATCTTTAAAGGATAAAAACGCTGTGAAATAGGATACACTCATCCGTACCACCTTAAATCAAATACATTGGGTACAAATACAAGGGTAAATTGTTTTATATATAGACAATTTGTAAAATAAGAAATAAATATTGCACTAAGTGCTGCAAATAAATTTACAATTTTACAGTACTTACCGCCGCGAAAGTCGCTGTCGATAGTGGAACTATATTACCTGCCTTTAATCCGCACGATACATTGCTTCTGTAAAGAATTATAATCAGTAGAGATTTTAGTCTAGGCGAGAAGTCATACCATTTTGCCGCATATCTATAAACATAAGTTTCATAATCAATTTTAGATGAGGTTTCAATAAAATTTTTTTATATCTAAGCGGACAATTTTTAATCAGTTGCATCAAAATGCAATAAGATAAATATAAGAAAATTTTTTACAAATAAATTTTTTCAAAAATTAAGGTAAATCCTAAGTTAAAAATGATTTTTATATCAATTATATTTTTAAATTACAATTTAATAAAAATATTTAATCAATATTAATTCAATTCAGTTTTATATCTGAGACATAAGTAGTATAGGTGTCACTATGGTGAGACAGGAATGTCCCCCCTTTTCCCCCTTGGCGCCAGCCCCCCGCTGTGATCCCTTCCCCCCCTGTCCCCCTGGGTAGGTACCTGAGAAAAAAAGAGTGGGGACTCGTGGACGTCCACGAGGCGATTTTTTAATTTTAAAATTTTTTTAAGAGTGGGGGGAGTCGTGGACGTGCACGAGGCAGTTTTTTTATTTTTTATTTTTTCCTGGGCTGGAAATACTAGGGCTGGAACCAGGGTCCTCTGCTTTTCTGGTCGGGGTCCTAGTGCGGTGGGCTAACTGAAATCTTACAAGAGTGAGAGTTAGATGTGGCATTTAAGCGAAGAGTAGGTCTCTCCGACCCGGGGACCGAGCGCTCCGATTGGTTTGTCCTATAGTGGCCGGCTGTTTGATTGGTTCCGACGAGCTGGAAAAACGAGAGAGAAAATAGAGTGAGAGAGAGAGAAAGTCGACAAGATGTCCGAGGTGTCAGCAGCCGGTAAAATATCGGGCGCCGAAGACAGCAGAGATGTCCCATTGCATTTCCCTCCTCCTCCTCCTTCTCCCCAGCCCTGTGGAAAATCGAAAAATATCGCATGACATATGGCATCTCTCGCCTTCGTCCGTCCTTACGGAAAAACTTCGAACCGCAGCGAGCGCGTCGCCCGTGTCTCTCCTTCTTGCTGAAAAAAGAAAAATCACCTAGTGCGGAATTATCAGATATCAAGGTATACAAACGAAATACGAAGCGTTTATGATCGGACATGATTGTCCGCGCCGGTCGAGTCATGCAACGCAGGTAGACGCGATGTCGTCATCGGAGGCGATGCGCTATCGGAGATTGAAAGAGCTATGGCGCCGCAGAGTCTAGGAAGGAAAGAAGGAAGAAGAGAAAAGGAAAAAATTGAACGTTTTCAGGTAATATTTAAGATAAATAACATTTTTATTTACGCTACAGAAATGTTTTGTACAATTTTCTTACAGCTAAATATAATATTTATAGTATTTACAAAAAGATGTTAACTCTTAATGGACGGAAAATATGGGAATTCGCAAGTTATTATATACATCGATAAAAGTGTGAGAATCGAGAAGAATCGAATATGAGAAATTATTCATCTATTATATATCCGTATGGCAGTGAACACCGACTATTAATAAATCTACGTTTTAATAATACAGGCTCACATACTTTGGTTTCATCCCGCGTTACCAACTCGTGGAACGCGGTACGTCGTATTGCTCTGAAGCGTAAATTTATCGAAGTTTCGGCTTTTTCATCGTTCTCCTCATTTTCTGTCTCTTTAGCTAATAATAAATCCCTAATACTATTGAAATTAACAAGCTGTGAGTTTTCATAATTTAAAGTAATACCTTTAACTTTACACGCTTCGTGCGTTCGTCCGTCTGGCGTACGTACGATATAAGCATAAAATTTCGGACCGCCGGATACGAACGCTTCGATATAACTGCCGCTACCATAGCTCTCGAGCTCGTCGGTCATATCGCCTAAAAAATTTCCTGTACGTGGCTCATATTCGTTCGGATCGCCGCTGCTTACGTAGATACATGAATCTGTATCATAATACAAAACACGACGTTCTAATCGCTCTAAATAAGAGTATAATGTTAAATGAGCTTGTGCTGTCGTATATGCCGCTATCGCGACGTTAGTTAACGAGGAGGAAACAACTGCTTCTTGTCGCAGTCGCCATGAAACATATATTACTTCGTCGTTCACGGGTAATATATCGGATATTTCATGCTCGGCGCTCGTCAGCAAAGTTATAAAACGTTGCGGCGATCTCACGACTTCCGTATTAGTCAAATTGGAACGTTGACCGAATTTCCCCCAAAAAGAATTTAAGCATAGCTTCGCGACAGAACGTAAGCCGGGATTTCGCACGATGTTACGCTTATCGAGAACAATACCTTCGGTCTTTTCATATTCCCGCAAATATTGTTCTTAGCATCATCATCGTTTTCCCCGCATTCACTCGGCCATCCGCTGGCCTCTTGCTTAAGTTGCAAGAATGTATTTATATATCCGGTGAATAATCCTCCTTGACGCGTCGTGTGATCGAATCGACTGACTTTGTATTGCCAAATCTCGCTTACCGCCGTCACGAGATAACCTTTTTCAACGGCCTTGCGTAATTCGCAGGACACCCATGTACCCTCGAATTCGCGCTCATCTGCATTGTCGTGTGTGCAAGTCGTTTGCGAAAAGGTTTCACAGCAACTGCGACACAATGCAAAAAGTAATTTTCCCTTCACGCGATATGGGAGTACGGGATGAAATAGATTACGCGGAGCGAGTACTCTACAACGTATGAACCCCTCCAATGTATTAAAATTATAATTCGGTGCCTTCCCGATTAATGCGGAACATTCATCGCCGACATAAATATCGGGATGACCGATCGGGAAAGCGCCAGTTTTCAAAACATAAGGGTACAAGGAACATACGTCCACGTAACGTATTTTTTCCATACCTGTAACTTCATATCGCGTCACGATATTACCCGTGCGTCCACCGAAAAATGCATCGCGCGGATCGAGCGGAGATGTTTCCACCAGCGGGTGATTGTCGAGATATTCGCGCATTTCACGATTATCTCGCATATCGTGATCGAAAGAACATTCCCACTTTTCCATTACAGAGTATTTCCGTTGACGCAGTCTCCACGAGATAGCGAGAGTTCGCTCGTAACGTGAGTCGACTGTATCTTTACAGTCCGATGATGAAATCGGTCTGTCGCGATTCAAAGAAAAGCAAGACGGGCATCCATGCCAAAAACATCCGTGAAATTGCAGTACATGCCTTTGCGTCGTTCCTGTCGTATCAGACGTTTCATAATATCCATCGACCAGCGTGCCGTCGATTGTACGATATTCACGCGAGCGCCTTGCGTGATTTATAGAATGTCCGAGCTCGCGCTCCATCCATATCAACCACTGTAGAGCTTTACGCGAATGATTATTTGCTTTTCTGTATCCACCTGCCGGAATGACGCCTATCGTATTCGAGTGCAAAAAGTTTTTTCGAAAAACAGTCATGCATGTCGAAGCAATAGTTGTGCATTCCTCGAACGGACACACATTTCCACGTTCGATAAAAATTTTTCTAAACGCCATGCATGCTTGTCGAAGAATATCAACGTCGGTACGACAATAGCGAATGATTTCGCGTTGGAAATCAAACACGATGTTTTTTTGACGCATATCGGCATGCCATGCAAGAAAGCGTTCGCGCTCTTTTGTTTTCATCGATTCCGGAGAATAATAATGTAAGTCCGGTAAGGGTCCGACATACGATTGGTTTTCGACAGTATTAAATAAATGTGGAAAAATGCCTTTATCCGCCGTATTCTGCAATCCGAAAGCTTTCGGTAAATCGGATAAACGCATCGGCATATAATTTACACTGTCGATGAATTTCGTATGTCCTACCGTTAATACGACGATCTTTGTGCCGCTTAATATTAATTTAGGCTCTAGGTTATTACGATTTTCGACAATATATTTTAAAATAAATTGTGCGTCAAACGCTTTTGCGCTGTACTGATGATTTGCTTAAAATATTTCGTCGTTCGCGTTGCAAAATCGACAAACTGTTTTACCGGATCGTGACAAAATACGAACTCTCGCACCCCGCACCAACGACACCGCACGGATAAATTATTTTCTTTCGCGCACGCCTCGCAAATTTGCTGCGCTACGCAAAGAGTGGGGATGTGCTTCTTTACGGTAGTTGTACCTTCGAGCGTCTCATCCTGCCGTGTTTCAAAATCATAAAACACGAATGCTACGCGTTCCTTCTTGCACGGTAGCGTTGCCGTTGTCGATGACGAAGTTGACGGTTCGTTAGAGGAATCATCAATGTGCCGAAGAGGTTGCATGTAGCATAAGTGATTCTCCGGCTTTGGCGACTGGCATAATTTGCAGTAAGAAATACCGCATTCGTGTTTCATGCTAAATTTAACGATACGGCCACATCCGTCGCAAAATCGTACGACATTGCAAATACTAACGGATGATTTACCGTCGTATGATTTTACGCTACGATGACGTTCGAAGCACTCCTTACCGAAAAATGCACGTTTACACGCGTTGCATTTTATAATTTCCACATCTGACTGTTTACACGATGGCAGAATGAAACAACGCGGACATTTACTCGGACAACGATGACCCGTTTTATCGTTCCGATAGCCTATATTGCATGGTTCGCAATAATTTCGACAACCCGCCGAGGCATTTAAATTTACAATAGGATTATAATGTCGTAAACGTTCGTAATACATTACATTTAGACGTAGCGTGGGTTCACGTTCGAGTGAAGCGAGTGTCGCGATACCGTCGTACATAGGTTTCGCCCCACGAGCGAAAGTAGCGAAATTGTAAACTACAATCGCGATGTTATCAACTGCAAGATAGCGTTGAAAGCGTTCGATTTCTACAATTCCGCAACCCTCATTAGTTATTGTAACACCGGCATTCCTAGTTAATTGCATTGCTAGCTCACGCTGAAGCGGAGAATGAGGATGTCTTATATTATTCCATTTTTCATGCAATTTGCCCGTGCGTAAATTACCACGTTCACAATAAACTCGAGCTACTACGAGTGAACGTAGAAAACATAAATCGTCCGTATTATTAATTGTTATTATTGAGCGCTTTGCAACGTCCTCGCGAGTTAATTTAACGCGACCACGACCCGAAGGAAGCGAGACATTGAAAACACGAATATCGAAACGTTCCGCGATATCGAGATCTCCGGCACTCTGCGCTATCGAACTTACGACTCTCCAAATATCCTCGTATGTTAAGTCACGCGCAAGGCGAAACGATATACCCGCGGGTCCATGAGCTAAATTTGACGAATGAAAGGACAGCCCAACATAATCGCCTGGTTGACATGTATTTAGCACATACGCGTGAATTTCACGAAATGCATTTTCTAATGCTCTGTAAATATTTGTATCGTCATGTAACGGACGTATCGCGAAACTCGCTTCTCTCCCCATTATTCCGAATCTCCTAAATTGTCTCGTATTTTCCGCTAATAAATTAATGTAACTAAAATTATTGCCAACCGGTTGTTGCTGTTGTCGTTGGTGCGGTATCTCTGCTTCTTCCTCCTCTTCAATCTCCACCGCTGAGGGATTAGCGACACGATTTTCTGATTCGTTTTCTTCGCTTCTTTCCTCATTATTTCGAGTCTGCGTCACATGTTCTGCGGCCGGTATTTTTTTCTTTCTACTACCACCGCCTCTCTGCACTGTCGAAGCAAAAGAAATAATTAATTATAAATAAAATAAAAATTATACCTAAATTATTTTTATTTTTCTTTAAATTTTGTGATTATTCTTGTTAAAACGCCTTTGAAAATTAATATTTTATTTTTTAAATAACTTACACGAAGACTCCGCTTCAAGCTCTTCTTCGGCCTTACGTTTCTGCATCGTAGAGGGAGTCTCTTGCACGCTTGTACTCGCTTGAGTGTTCCGTCCTATAAGTTATGATAAATTTGAAAATTTTATCATCATCTTATATATTCGTTTACGTTACAATTGTACTATAGTAAGTAATAAAACATATTGCTCACCTGTTAAACGATTTCCACGATGTTGCGCTAACAGGAAGCTTATAAGCCCTCCTGCATCTTCCTCCTCATGATTAAACGCCTCGCGCATTTCCACTATTTCACCCGCGATATGTAACAGTTCGTCGAAATCGTTAAAATAACCTAACTTGTACAATGCTGCTAGTACAGTGTCCGAGCAGGCACACGCGAAAGATCGGAAAACCGCGTAATTAATTTCCGGCGATTCATCCGACAATGAGGATAAATATCGTTCACTGTTTATCGAGGGTGACAAATTCGCTCCTATAATTATACACTTGCGTAATATATTTTTAAGCTCCGCCATTTTTAGAATCGTATTCTTGCAATATATATATATATTTTCACGAATAATATACAATGACGCTTTTTACACGGTAGTACACGCAGATTCAAACGCTGGAGGACTTGGAAATAATTTTTTCTAGCCTGTCTCGAAGAATTTATTTAAACGCATATCCCCTCTTTTTCGAAAAAAGAAACGCCCATGAATAGTCACTTCTGAAAGACCTCTCTGTTTCTCTCATAGAAGAGCTTTCAGAAAAATCAAAAAGCGTTGAAAAATCGCACTTTCTTTGAAACAATTATATGAACAAAGAGATAATTTTTAATTACGTTATTTACAGGTGTTATTTTTTATTTTAATTTTATTGTACAGGCATTTTTGTTATGCTGCTGCTTCAGTAATGACTTTGTCACAAAAAATTTTTTATATTTTCGTAGAAGAAACAAAGTTATGTAAAATAAAATTTTATAATAAAAATTTTTTACTATATAAAAATTTATTCTACGGGTGATAAATTTTATTTACGCTTTATAACTTATTACAACTGTATTTACGTCCTGTAGAAAAATTTTTCCTTGTATCCTATCTAATCTTTTCTAGAAGTTTCTAGATATTTTTTTCGTGTGATTACTTAACAAATAGTTTTAGATTACTGAACAAGTTTGAACTTGTATTATTTATTAATCTTAAATATTAACTGAAAACGTTCAATTTTTTCCTCTTCTCTCCTTCCTTCTTTCCATCCTAAACTCTGCGGCGCCATAGCTCTTGGTGTTCACTGCCATACGGATATATAATAGATAAATAATTTCTCATATTCGATTCTTCTCGATTCTCACACTTTTATCGATGTATATAATAACTTGCAAATTCCCATATTTTCCGTCCATTAAGAGTTAACATCTTTTTGTAAATACTATAAATATTATATTTAGCTGTAAGAAAATTGTACAAAACATTTCTGTAGCGTAAATAAAAATGTTATTTATCTTAAATATTACCTGAAAACGTTCAATTTTTTCCTTTTCTCTCCTTCCTTCTTTCCTTCCTAAACTCTGCGGCGCCATAACTCTTTCAATCTCCGATAGCGCATCGCCTCCGATGACGACATCGCGTCTACCTGCGTTGCATGATTCGACCGGCGCGGACAATCATGTCCGATCATAAACGCTTCGTATTTCGTTTGTATACCTTGATATCTGATAATTCCGCACTAGACGATTTTTCTTTTTTCAGCAAGAAGGAGAGACACGGGCGACGCGCTCGCTGCGGTTCGAAGTTTTTCCGTAAGGACGGACGAAGGCGAGAGATGCCATATGTCATGCGATATTTTTCGATTTTCCACAGGGCTGGGGAGAAGGAGGAGGAGGGGAATGCAATGGGACATCTCTGCTGTCTTCGGCGCTCGATATTTTACCGGCTGCTGACACGACGGACATCTTGTCGACTTTCTCTCTCTCTCTCTCTCTCTCTCTCTCTCACTCTATTTTCTCTCTCGTTTTTCCAGCTCGTCGGAATCAATCAAACAGCCGGCCACTATAGGACAAACCAATCGGAGCGCTCGGTCGCCGGGCCGGAGAGACCTACTCTTCGCTTAAATGCCCCATCTAACTCTCACTCTTGTAAGATTTCAGTTAGCCCACCGCACTAGGACCCCGATCAGAAAAGCAGAGGACCCAGGTTCCAGCCCGAGTATTTCCAGCCCAGGAAAAAATAAAAAAAACTGCCTCGTGCACGTCCACGACTCCCCCCACTCTTAAAAAAATTTTAAAATTAAAAAATCGCCTCGTGGACGTCCACGAGTCCCCACTCTTTTTTTCTCAGGTACCTACCCAGGGGGGACAGGGGGGGAAGGGATCACAGCGGGGGGCTGGCGCCAAGGGGGAAAAGGGGGGACATTCCTGTCTCACCATAGTGACACCTATACTACTGACATAATTGTTTAATTTTCTGTTCTAAAAAAAAATTTGGATGCATCTATATATATTAAGATAAAAAATAATTATTACGCTTGAAAAAATATATTCTGGCTTTCATCCATTAATCTCTGACCGGAATAACACAGAATCAGCAGAATCAACAATGTTCCCATGATTATAAACATGAATCTTACTATTTCTTCCAATTGATCTAATACATAAACGATCTATAACATATTAAAAATATTATCTAATTATCCAAAAATATAAATACGTTTTTTGTTAAAAACGCTAATTTTATCTCAAAATTAAAATTAGTAAGATATTATTTAAGATTATTAATTTGCAGCTTTTATTAGCATTGGAAGATTAATTTAATCAAAATGCATCCCTATCGAACGAATCGGATTTTTATATGACTTATTTATGAACAAAACAAAATTAGTTTAGTTCAATAAAGTTCAATAAAAGAAACCGTATATTAAACCGTATATTAACCGTATATTAAATTATAAATGTAAATAGCAGACAAGAATAGACAAGTTAATTCCCAAAAAGTAAGAAATATGAAAAAACCCAGCTTATATAATTTATTTTTTTTGTATGACATTTATTTATTCCATGAAATCTCTCATATGAATAAGTTTAATGCTTACTCGAATTCCAATAAGACTTAAAGTTCCAACAATCAACACTAATAACATTAATGAAAGTCCTTGATTCGAGGAATCTAGTATATCGACAAACCTAAAAGTTAAAGATAATATTAGCAACTTAGCTTCTAAATACAAATATTAATATTATTACTAACAATAAGATATGTTAGACAGATACATTATTTTATGCATCTAATTTATAAGATATAAAAAGAAGAAACATAAAAATGAAAAATGACATAATTAAAATTTAATGTCAAAACTGCTTACTTTATAGCAAGTTGATGTTTCTTTAAACACTTTATGTATTCTCGATATACTATTTCCTCACTTGACATATCAAATATCATGTGATATCCATATTTTCCGACTTTTTTATTATTAATTTTCAAAACTTTACTTTCAATTTCCTTACTACAAATTACGAATATTATACGTATATATATATATATATATATATATATATATATATATATATATATACGTATAATATTCGTAATTTGTATTTATATTTATATTTGCTGTATACCTACCCAATAGCTGCAAATAAGCTACAAGCATGAGCGGTGCATGCGATCAGCATCGCGTCAACACTCACCATAATACTCGTACCCACTACAATTATAGCGGTGGTGTAACAGAAAATTGGTAAGAAATACTCATCTTTATCTACTCTGAATTCAACTTCAATCGCGAGGAATCGCGGACGTGACTCGTTAAGAGGCAACACAATATCCAAAAATATCGGTGTTAACGGTATTATTATAAATCCCGACATCATGACATACATTAATACTGTAATATCATAAAAGAAATTCGTTATTCTTTAATAACATCAATTTCCAAGAGAAACTATCATCATTTTCGTACAAAACTAGAACGAGATATGTGTCAATAATTTTGTTAAATATTATTTATCTTCTACTATGTGTCAGTCTCAGTATCAAATATCTTCCCAAACAACTTAATTCTTCACTAAGATCATGAAATTTTTAATATTACATTATTAAATTTTCTATCAGCAGATAATAATACATTGCTCAAGGAATACTATTATATAATAGCGGAACACGTTATACTCACTCGAATAATATTTCGTAAATTGTCGCGATATCATAGAGTAATTTTTCAAAACTTGAACTTCTGTATCGCTTGTAAATATGTTCCAATGCTCATCAATGGTCTCGTATAATTGTCGAAACTAATCATAACAAAAATAAGAAACCAATTTAATTTATTAAATATAAAAAAATATTTTTTTTTAATTTAAAAATTACGATTTATCCTAATAATGTCATACCTTGTCGTGGTACAAAATCTCATTTGCCATTCTCACAAGGAAAGCGCTCGAGATAACAATTTGATAGCAGCCTTCAAAAATTATTTGCCCGTCATCCCAATGATCGTATAATAATAATATCTATATATATATAATATTATATCCATAAAATGTTATAATACATAAAATTGTTACATGATCAATTATATATAAAAAAAATTATTTTTCATTATTCTATTTGATTAATTAAATGAAGCGTGATAAAATATATTGTGAGAATATTTTATGAGTTTATGCGATAGAATATTTTAATGAAATAGTAAGTGGTAAATGATTTAATGATTATTGAAATACACGTGATAATATAATTTATATATGCGTATAATAATAGACAATATTTCAATGTGAAAAGAATTTAAACTAATAAACACAAAAAATTTCAGATTAAAATGTCGATCACATTACCTCGAACGGAAAATAACTTATTTCGAGCAAAAGACAAAAAGTCAGCAATGAATTTCTCACGAGTCTATTTTGAAACGGCCAAAGACCCGTGCTTGACAATAATAACCGATTTATATTGTACTCTCGCAAAAAGTTCACTAGCATGATAAAACTTTATTTCCCGGTCGAAAGTCCGCCACATAATGATACGTGTCACGCATATGCTCTCCTGTTCTTCGTCATATGAGCCGCGTCGCGAGAAAATTACAGGTTGTCAGGCATCAGTTTCAATAATGTATTATTTCCCCGATGATAGAGCGTGTATCTACCTGTCAAAATGAACCGTTACTTTTCCCGTCTTTGAAATAACAAATTTGCTGGACATTTTTATAGAGACTGTCTTAGTAATAAGTATAGTTCGATATGCAGCAGAAAAATTAAAGATAAAAATAATAACGGTAAAAATGTGCGCTGATATTCTAGCTTTACAATGATTGTCTCTTTTTCTTCTGTTTTCAAATGTCTATCAATTTGAAGCATTCCTGGTGCTCAAATGTATTTTTTGAAGCTGAGAAATAATGGAATAAAAAAATAAAATTTACTTACAAAAAATAAGTTAAATTTTGCGCGAAAGACAGTATGTAATATTTAAAAATATCAATATTGTATTTAAATATATTGTACTGATTTTAATGATAAAATATTACATATGATGTGAAGAAGTAACATGTAAAGAAAGGATAAGGAGGATGATGAATTTCTCGCGCTTTTGCAAATGCTGTTTTTTTATTAGATCTTTTCTCTTTTGCGTTTCTGTACAAAAATTGTTCCAATAGAATATGATATATCCGCAATAAAAGATCTCTTCTAATTTGTTTGACCGCAGCATTCTCTTCTTTCGTATAATCTTATAATCTTAGAAAAAGAAATATGTCCACAATTCAATTTACAGACGAAGATACGGGCCGAAGGATTAAGGACTTTCAAAACGGATAAGATCAGGGCTTTCGAAACGGATG
The DNA here is from genome assembly GCF_021464435.1 of Cataglyphis hispanica. Lineage (NCBI taxonomy): Eukaryota > Metazoa > Arthropoda > Insecta > Hymenoptera > Formicidae > Cataglyphis > Cataglyphis hispanica. The sequence goes on from NC_065959.1 coordinate 2,143,352, forward strand.
AGATCAGGACTTTCGAAACGGATGAGATCAGATATGTCCTCTTGCGGGCAGACTCCGCACGTGGCCCAAGGATCTTCCAGCTCCCAGAGATCTGGCGGGAGATGCTCGCGACCGGGTGGCGGTCCGCGTGGAGGACTCGGTGGATATCGTTCTATATCGAAGAACCTTTCGAGCTCCTCCGGGTCAAATGTGGGATATCTGAAAGGCACTTCGCGCCTCGGTATGTCACGCATGGTAGGTTTTATCCTGGAGACAACTGGTATGTCCGCTTCCTCCTCCCATGATATGTCGCCTTCACGTAAGAACTCCTCTTCGAACGGCACCTCAAAGGGCAGATCTTCCGGTATCGGCTTCCTAGCTAGTCTCTCGAACTCTTGTTCAGCCCTACGAGCTGCCTCGCGCGCCCTGATGCCGGCCATGCTTCTTTGGGCGAACTCGCGAGCCGCCACGACACTTGGGTGTTCTCGACCGTACTCGATGCGGAACATTTCGCTTTCAATGTCGGGGACTCTGCATTAAATATTTTAAATATAAGCTAACTCTCTTACTATCCAGAAAAGCAGTGAAACATATTTAAAAAATTTCTCTTTCTTTCCTTTTTTATACATTAATTTGCATATTGTATATTGTTATTATAAGTGAAGAAAATTCTTTAACATCAATTATTTTTATTCTAGATTTTTTCTATTTAATTTATATTTTTATTTTATTTTAATTTGTTTTTCAAAATTTGATTAAAGTTCGATCGAAAATTACTGATTTATGTCAAAGTTTGAATTGATTTAATTTTACATATTTATTTAAGAAATTAGGCAATATAACTTTATTAATTGCATGTTTCAATATGTAAAATTGTAATTTTTTATTTTTTCTCTTTTTCATAATATTTTAACCTGTATATGTATTTAGGTTTCTCCTCCTCAAGTTGCACAGCGTTACCACCAACATGTGCCACTGCCATTACAAAGTCCCGTCTCGCTTGTTGCAAGTCTTCCAACTTGCCATGGACCGTAGCCACTTCTGCTGCATCTTGCTCGTCAAGGCTTTCGCTATCAAACAATATTCTCCATTAATGTATTACATTATTAATTTAAACACGAAATAGGTAAATTTAAAAAAAAATTATAAGGATTGTATATTTTCTACAAGAAATAAAAAAAATTCTCAATATTCTAATCAAAGATTTAGCAAAGATGCTTATTTTCTATTGGACTAACTAAAAAGTGTGTAACATTGATTCTTTAGCAAATCTTGAAACTAAATATCAAAGTAAATTCTTTTACATATTTAACATTTTTTTCAGCTTTGTGTTAAAACTAAAAAAATAAAGATGGACCAAAAACTTTTCAATTCTGTGAAAATAAAGTCACCTAATCGCTCTAATTGAGCGGTTTGCCACTTCGGATATCGGTGCCTCAACACCAGTCGGAGGTGGTTGCGGGATGCTGACGATAGTGGTGCGTTTCTCGTTCAGCGACCTCGGCGGTATCACAACACTGTCGATCGGACCCTCGCCAACCGGTTCGGCTTGGATCACTTGAGCATTCATGGACATTGCCAGTTCTCTGGTTCTTTCCGGAATTGGTTCCGGTGCCCGTCTCTCCGGCGCGACTCTCCTCTCCAGCGGCCTCCTCACCGGCCTGACAGGCGACACCGGCGGAGACGGCGTCGGAGCCCGTCTTGCAGGTGCTATCCTCTCTCTACCAAACCTGTGCAGGTATAAATAATATAAAAAATATAGAATATTTAAAGTATCAAAAATAACGGCGCAAAAATTGCTAATTTTGAAAGTTTACCTAGGATCACCACCAATTGGCGCGGGTGTCCTTTTTGGTACCCTTCGTATCGGTATTGCTTCTTCACGCTTACGCTCATACTCCTGTTTGAACTTCTCCGCCTGTTTTACCCGTGCTATCATCGCCTTCGTCATGGCTGGTTTGGTAAACTCAACCTTCTTTGGTTCAGCCGGGGTATATCTGCGTCTTCTGCCAGGTTCTATGATAGATTCTGGCTGTCTTCTCGCTTCCTGCTTCCGTTCAAGTTCCTTCAGCAAAGCGGCACTCCTCGCCCGCCGTAATGCCTCAGTCTTTGTGATTCGCGGCCGGCTCGCCATCGTCGATCGTCGTCGATATCAGGTAATTCTTCATTCGATAAAATTAATACGTAACTATTTTTAATTCTATTAAAATTGTATTAAAATTTTATTTTACAATAAAAATATAATATTACAAACGCTACATTTTTCTCCATTAACTATCATCGGCGCGAGATGCTTAATGGAACATTCCTTAACTAAAGAATTTTTGTTCTCTATAAAAGCATATATGGATAACAATAATTTTTTGTCACTTAGTGATTACAAAGTAACTGGATGTTACATCAACAACACGGTAGAAAATTCAATGCTTAATATTCACATATATTAACAATACAAACGATGATTAAAGCCTACGACACTTTGCACTGAAACTTTTCAAATAGCTTAATGTTCCCAAAAGATAAGTTGAAATAAATAACTGTAAGATAAAAGTAATGAGTTAAAATAAATGAGACTGTAAAGTACCTATTAAGAATATATTTTCTAAAATCTGTGAAGAATAAACTCTTCCGATCGCGACGATTTTCTTTGGCGCTCGAATAATAAATCCAGTACTTCTTCATGTTTCAAAAACTTGCGGTGTTAATAGCCCATTCTGGACATTACGCCCGGCACTTGATTAAGGCCGGGTAGATTAATTTGTCATGTTTAACAGAAATTTTGAATTATGTCGGGCCTGAAGGATTTATGCGAAAAAGTTACTGGTGACAGATGCGGTAGCTTTTGTTTCGCTTTTGCATGATGCATCTCTCTAGTCGAAATGAACGAATGTTTGAAGTTAGCGTGGAAATCCTTTTTTTCTATTTTTATAGTAAATAAAATTATTATAGTGATTGAAAATTTATAATTTTTAATTGAAAAATTTATTTTAATTTTTTAAATATATTTTTTATTCTCTCTTTGATTATTCTAACTACAATACATTTATTATCGTAAAAAATGGATTTTTATATGTACATTTATTTTATTTTATTTTAATGAATGAACATGTAAAAATTATTTTAGTTAAAACATGCTGTTTAATAATCAGCAGCATTGCTGGCCAGATAATCGCGACGTCCGATATTGGACGCTTGTTTGTTCTGTACAGCTTCGAGTTTCGGACATTCTGTGATCCTGTGTCCAAGCCCGCCACAATAACTGCAACCGCGTTCATCTGCAATAATAAAACAAAACGGATATTAGAAGTTTATGAGAATATGAACAGCGAATAGCAAGAGGAAACAAATATTAATTAAAAGATAGGTAAATTGCCGATTTATCTTACCTCCTAGATTCAAGTATTTTTCATTTTCCGAGCAAAGTTCTAACAAGAAGGGCGGTACTTTCTGCTTTGCTTCCATCAGCAGATGTTTAAGGTCAAGCAATACCGACTCATCGTTCGCTTTATTAATAAAAGTTGTCGCTATACCGGTACGTCCAGAACGACCGGTTCGTCCTATCCTGTGCACTAAAAGTATGTAATACATTAAATATTTATCTCACATTTCTTATCTGATATCATAATTTTGCTTATCACGATATATTACCATAATTTTCTACGTCATCCGGCATATCATAATTAATAACGTGTTGTATATCGGCAAAATCAAGACCTTTTGATGCGACATCTGTCGCGACAAGCACATCTTTTCGACCCGCACGAAACGCTTCCACCGAACGTGATCTTTCTTCCTGATCTTTTAATAAAAAATAGATGATACATTTAGCAATATTTAAATATTCTTTGAAATAGTAATATAGTTTATTTGTAATTTTTTTTTCAACATAAAATTATATTGCATTATGTATAAAACTATGAATGTTTATATATTTAATAGGGTCAATGATCTTAAATTACCATGCTATAGTTTTAAAAAATATTCTTTACTCGCGAAATATGTCTAAAACTATACCTATTCCTCCATGTATCGCGACAGCTTCCACTCCTTTAATAAGCAGATATTCGTGGATAGCGTCTACATCACGCTTCTTCTCTGCAAATATTAAAACTGGCGGCGCAGTCTTTTGAAGGCATTCCAAAAGGTAAACAATTTTAGCCTCTTGTTTAACATATTCTACTTCTTGTATCACGTTCATCGATGCAGCACCAGCACGACCGACATTTATTGTCACGGGTTTTACCAATGCTGAACGAGCAAAATTTTGAATTCTTTTTGGCATAGTAGCAGAAAATAATAACGTTTGCCTCTGACCCTGTAACATGTAATATAATAGGCAATTTTTATTATTTTAATAAATAAAAATACTTGATATTTTTTGTGCGTCGCATAAATATAGAAATAAATAATAATTACTCTGAAAAATGAAAATATCGTTCGCACATCCTCCTCAAATCCCATATCTATCATGCGATCTGCCTCGTCCATGCAAAGATAACGGCATACGCTTAAAGTAACCATCTTTTTATGTAACATATCCATCAGTCGTCCTGGTGTCGCTACCATTATGTGCACGCCTCTATAAATATAACATTTATGTTATAAATTTAGGTAATATATATATATATATATATATATATATATATATATATATATATATATATATATATTAGAAATATGATCGAAAATGAAATAATGATAAAAAATATTAACTTGTTGATTATAGCCAATGATTCCGAAACTGGTACACCTCCGATTGCCAGGCAGCAGCGTATTTCCGGGCAATTTACATGCCTTAAGCTATTAGTATAGTGTCGAATTATGTCATAGGTTTGCTTAGCTAATTCTCTCGAAGGACATATTATCAAGCCTATGAATATATCGAAAATCATTAATATTAATATTTATAATATATACATATACAGAGTATTAGAGATATATATGTGTGTACACACACACACACACACACACACACACACGCGCGCGCACACGCACACGCACACGCACACGCACACACGCACGCACGCACGAACGCACGCACGCACGCACGCACGCACGCACGCACGCACGCACGCACGCACGCACGCACGCACGCACGCACGCACGCACGCACGCACGCATATATATATATATATATGCCAATTAAATATTCTACCTATTTACTATTATAAATATTTACCGTAAGGTCCTTCTTTCTTAATGAATGGCATATCGATTTCTTGTTCTAGACAAAATTCAATGATAGGTAAAACAAACACCAAAGTTTTACCACTACCAGTGGAAGCTATACCGATCATGTCACGACCAGACAATCTGTAATTATATAATATTTGTACTTTTTGTTCAATATATTATAAAACTCATCGATATAACAATATCAATATCATTGTAAACAAATAAATTAAAATATGAAAACTAACACTGTAGGTATTCCTTGTACTTGAATTGGAGTTGGCTTGATAATGCCTTTTTGTTCCAATCCATACAAGATGCCTTTGTGAAATTTCATTTCCTTAAAAGTCTTCAAAGGTGGTGGCACTTCATCACCCTCTACAAGTATCCTAAGCTTCCTTCGTACTCTTTCATGACGTGCCTCTCCAAAGCTGAGTATTACTCTTGGTGGTTGCCAATTAGTTTTGATAGGATCTTTGTATTGAATACCCTTGGCCAATTCAGCCACACCCATTAAAGCTTTATTCTCAGCAACACTTTCTAGAATTTTCTCTTCCTCTTTCAATTGCTTTTCCATAGCACTTTCCTTCTTGGCTAAAATATTACAAAATAAGAATTTTACATAAACAATTTTTTAAAAATTAGATTAAACTACATCTTTGTTTGTATGGATTTTATTCATAGAAGATTTCATACCTTCAGCCAATTTTTTCAATTCCGTATGCTGATCAAGAAGAGAGATGTTGGATTTTCTCCCCCAAACTTGCCCATCATCATTATCAGCATCTTCCTTTTCATTCTCGCTACTACTCTTTCCAACATTGGTACCTTCCTCTTTTAATTCTCCGAGTTTACCCAATTTTGCGAGCAATTGCTTTTTACGATGTTTGACAGATACGTATGGCACATAATTATCATCATCTGTATGAGGGCTGCCCTCTCTTTCCTCCCTTCTATATCTCTGCATGAGGAATAATAATTGCTCGATATAAGTACGAATATACTTGGATATCACAAAAAAAAAATATATATATATATATATATATATGAATATTAAAAAGAGATAGAATATATTACGAAAAAATAAGTTTGAAATGACAAAATGTATTTAGGTTAACTAACCTTTATTGAAACTTTGTTGTTATCCATTGGAGCATCCATGGATTGTCTCCACCGAATGTAGTCGAATATTAGATATTGTCTGCAACTCTTCTTATTGTTTATCCATTTCCTGTCAGCGTGGAAATCTGTGTCTTTTACAGGACAAAAATCTGCGAAAATTCGTAGAAAAAGAAGCTTGTCACTTCTCTCGCGCTACTCACACCATATATATATATATATATATATATATATATATATATATATATATATATATATATATATATCTTTAGACAAGTTTTCACTGCTTCAATTCGTTCGATGTTTTCAAGACCATGCTAAATAATTTGTCTATCAAGTTTTGTTAATTACAAATTGAAGTAAGAAAAATAATGTCTGCAGGAATAGAACGTCCAGCTTCGATGCTCTTTCAGGATAGTCAATATAATTGGACGGATGATTTGCCAGTCTGCAAACAATCTGGTATATTTTATAGTTTATTATTTTGATAATGATGATCTAGAATTGATATTCAGAAATATTGACACAATTAATTTTTTGAAAAATAATATATAATATATATAAAGAACACTTGTTAATTGAATAAATTGCAATAATAATTAGTTTTTCAAAAATAAGGTATTTGTTAATAAATTTTGTGTTTGACACTTCACAACATTAAAAATTTATTATAAATTGATAAATATGTATATTAAATTATAATGACACGAAAATTTAATATAAAAGAAATGTTGAGATTTAATGATATTTCAGGAGTAGGCTTTTCTACTAATCAGATTTATCGAGAAGATGGATATCGACAAGAGGAGCATCCATTTGAGGATCGCAGTTTTCATTGCAGATATGACGACACTACATTTCTTTATGCGGTATTTGATGGTCATGAAGGCACTAAAGCAGCCAATTTTGCTATGCAAAGAGTGGCTGCAGAAATCTTACTTGGGCAATTGAATGGTAAATCAAGTGATGAGGAAGTGAAGGAAGTTCTTCGGTAAGAATCCTATTAATGTAACATAAGATAAAAAACAGATTTGATGTAAATTTTATGTAATATTTTATGTTGAAGCAATTTAAATACTATTAATTATACAAAAATGCTAAATATATCACAGTTATATGTATAAATTGCAGTTACAATTATAAGGTATCTACATGAGAAGTATTTATTTTATAGACAGGCATTTATAGCAGTTGAAAAAGGATATCTGGAATCAATTGGTGATTTGTTAGCGGAACGGGCTAGTCTACAGTTTGACATACCTGATGGACTTAATTCTTATGAGACCTATCAAAAATTTCCAGACTTGGTTAGTTGCATAATATTTAAAATTATACAACTATATTTTTCTTTCTAAATGCATATAATATATTTTTTTTCTTTTAGGTTGACAAGCTAAATGCGATAAATTGCGAACTGTCATCTGGAACCAGCGCTGTGGTTGCCTTAGTTTATAGAGGAAAACTGTATGTCGCGAATGTGGGTGATAGCAGGGCACTATTGTGCAAAACAGACAGCAATCAAGTTTTACGAGTCATACAATTAAGCGTGGATCATGATTTGAGGAACGAAGACGAGCTTTTGAGATTATCGCAACTAGGCTTGGACACTGAATCAATCAGGCAAGGTATATCTCATTCGCCGACATTTAACATGTTTAAAAGCTATTCCAATTAATAGGAATTAATTATATCTTAGGTTCTCATCTTGGAAATCAGGAGAACACGCGCTGCCTTGGCAACTATCTTGTCAAGGGAGGATACAGAGAGTTTGAAGAGTTAGCAGCTTCTGTGGCGGAACCGATTATTGCCGAACCGGAGATTCATGGTAGTATTGAGCTGGACGATTCCTGCAGATTTCTATTGCTCATGTCACGCGGCCTGTACAAATCGTTAGAGGAAGCGACCGGTACCGATCAAGTCAACAAGGAATTAGCTTTGATAGCCGTCGAACAGGTATACTCTGGCCTAAATAATATTAGATGGAAGAGTTTTCACAAAATCTTTTTCTTTTTGCTTGTTTTAGTTTCGAGTACAATCAACTTTAACCGGCGTCGCCCAGGCGGTGGTCGACAAAGTTGTGAGAATCCATCATGATGTGAATATGAGTAACACGCAAAACACCATGATCACCAGTAAACGTGACGACATAACTCTCCTGGTGCGAAACTTTAACTTTCCACTGTCGCATGCCCTGAAGAGTCCCACCAATCAGTCTGTCAGATTCAATCCCGTAGTACAGACCGCGCCGATCAGTATACCGGACGAGGATCTCTCAAGTACTAGCACCGGCATCACCGATGATAACTTTAACACATCGACGACTGAGACATCAACGACGTCGGACATGTATCAGCCTGGTGCCAGAATAACAGACCGAAATGCCAGAATCAAGCCTTATGTAGATTTCTCGGAGTATTATGAGAACGTTGAGAAGAGAAGAAAAGAGGGAACTCTGCCGGAAGGTATAGATTTCTAACATGTTTAGTTTATTTCTTGTAAATAAGTAATAATATTTAAACTGGCTAGATTGATATTGCAATCATTTAACATATAGCATGAACATTTCTATGATTGCAATATGTATATTTTTAATGAACTTCTGAACAAAAATTCATTTATATATTAAAGAATAAAATTTATAACACAACATCACAAGTCTTTTCAGCAAAATATATTTATGATTTTTCCATAAATTTACTTAATACTTAATTTTCACTTAATTTAATTAAAATGTTTGTTATGTTTCAAAGATAATACTATCTTAGCTCGTTTAATGTAAAAATAATGATGAATATATATATATATATATATATATATATATATATATATATATATTTAATCAATAAATATATATTTAATCAATAAATATATATTTAAAATATCTTTAATTTTGGACGCAGAATATTTATGTGGCATTAATTTAGTGATCCAAATTTAAATTAAAATACATGTACTTAAAGAAATTTCTGCCTCTCTCTCGTACATAATATAAAACTTAAACTATCACATAATTTGAAATATATTTACATATCACACAAAATATGTTAAAGATATTTTGTTGGATTAGATTTCAAACGGTCAAACGCGGACTTCTCGAGACATTCTCTATGATCGGGATGCGCAATTTGAATCAATGCATTCGCCCTTTGTTGTAAGGTTTTACCGAAAAGATCCGCTACTCCGTGTTCTGTGACTATGTAATGCACGTGAGCTCTCGTAACCACCACACCAGCTCCTATAATATATCCATAAATATCTTTAAGATATATATTACAATTTTATCAAATAATTAATAATTACTTAAATTATATACTAAAATAAACTTAATTCGCAGCGATAGTTTGTAATCAAATCTGATTTTGATCTTACCGAGTTTAAGCACTGGTTGTATTTTACTCTCTCCCTTGCTGTTGACTGAGGGGAACGCGATGATAGCCTTTCCACGACCATCCTGACTAATCGCCGCACCTCGAAGAAAATCCAACTGGCCGCCGAAGCCGGAATATATCTTACAGCCTAAACTGTCCGAGCACACCTGGCCGGTAAGATCCATCTCAATACAAGAATTAATAGACGTCATTTTTGGCTGCATCGAGATTATCCGAGGATCGTTCACATAATTGATCGCTAGCATTTCTAGCAATCGATACGATATAATTTCAAGTGAAAAATAATGTAGGAGCGTCTTGTTTCAATCAAGATTAAGTTTATTGTCATAAGTACCGACAAATGGGTTGTTATGCAGAAAATCGTATAATCGTTTTGTGCCGATGCCAAAAGAACCGACCATACGTCCTCTATGCTTAGTCTTGCATTTGTTCGTGATGTTGCCGTGCTCGACGAGATCGACCATCGCATCGCAAAGAATCTCCGAGTGTATTCCCAGATCCTTGTGATTGACCAAAGCACAGAGTAACGCGTCGGGAATATTACCTATACCGAGCTGCAACGTTGCTCCATCCTCGATCAAACGCTGCGCAATGATCTTGCCAATTTCGAGTTCAAGATCGTTAGGCGGTGGACAAACCACACAAGGTAAAGGACAATCATATCTCACTGCCCAGTCAAAATGACTAGAGTGGATCACTGTGTCGCCAAAGCACCTTGGCATGTGCTCGTTTACTTGCGCTGAAAAAGAAGAAAATTAATAATTTAATATTGCAATTATACGTAGAATTATTATTATGTTTATAATTATTTTATTAATTAACGCTTTCAGAATTCTCGCTGACGAACAGGTGGATCAGGATAACGTATTTTTCATCTTGTTATCATATCTTAAAATTATCATCGTTATTATGATTAATGATTCAATACCGATGAGAACTTTGGCGGTGCAAATCGCGGCGCGGGTGCAATCCGCGCCCACACCGAGCGAACAGAATCCACGTGCGTCCGGCATGCTCACGTGGATCAGCGCGATGTCGGGCACGATTCTCTTCTCGTAGAACAACCTCGGTACCTCGTGCAGGAATACCGGGATGCAGTCCGCTCGTCCGTCATTCACCGCTTCCCTGATATTAGTACCCACGTACAGGCTGATGGACCTGAAGTGCTCTTTAATATAACATCGCCAGAGACTATTATTTTTCATCACCGAATATCGTGTTATGAATATAGATTGCGACTATTTCGCAAATATCGTACTCTCAAACTCGGGATTAACAAACGGTGTATCTCCCTCGAGACTCATATGCACCAGTCTGACGCCGCGCAAATTGTTGCATACCCCGTGCTCGGTCATGGCGCGCACGAGCTCCATCGGCGTGGCCGTACCACCTTGTATGAAAACTAAATGTTCTGGAAAGAAAAATATTTGGTAAAGAGAATCTGCTTTGCAGTAATATACACACACTCATAATAATGATTTACATCTGCTAAATATTTAATGAAAAAATTATTCTGTTTTTTGAAATTTCCTGATATATCTGACATATTATATGTCATATTATGAATATTAATTAAGTTAAAAATATTATATTCTTAATTCTTTTTTTTCTGAATTTCAATTAATTAAAAAATTTATAAAACAATTATATTTTTTCAATAAAAAATACAGAAAATTTAACTATTAGTCTATTAAACTATAATACAGCTGTAATAAGTACCTGAATTTATGATTTTTACTGCATCTTCCACGCAAACCCATTTTGGACATCGCTTCAACGGTTGAGAGGGTTCCCTCAGACTTTGCAAATACCGCTGTACGCTTAAATGGAAAGATCTTGCCGGATTTTGTTGAATTTTGCCGAAGATCAATCTCAGATTTCGAAACATCTTTTCATCGTTCCGAAATTGACAATACCAAATTTGGCTAATTTTCGTTGATAATACGGCGATAAGTATATAATGATCGTATAAAAATTTATGACATGCATAATATAAAAAAGATCTCACTGAACGTATACATCAAACGATATGAATCACGGTTGCCACCCACAAATCGTTATTTGAACATCTGATTTGGCGGCATTCGACTTTTCGAGATACTGCTTATATATGTTTATATAATTGGTGGAGGCACTATTGATTTGAATTTTTTTCAATAAACTCGCAAATTCGAATATATTTCGAATATAGGTATATATATATATATATATATATATATATATATATATATATATATATATATATATATGAATATATAAAAATGCAAGTGTATAAAGAAAATATATCCAGGATATCGTGCACAATGAAACATCAATAATATTAGTGTTCTCATCTTATACAATATATATATTTTTTTCTATATTCATATTTCCAATTTCTTGTTACAATGGTAAATTATATTAGATTTAATATAAAAAATGCTGACACATTTCGGAATGACATTAATTGTAAATAATGCCATTTTTTATTTGTCTCTGTGTTCGAAAGCGCGAATACGTCTCTTTCTCTCTGGCAATATAAAACATACATATAACTTAATTAGTATCTATGTATATGAATACAAGCGCAACCTTTTGCATTACGGACTTTTCTTATATATGTAATGTTACAATTTAGTATATTAAGTTCTCGATCTAGTTAGTTAGCATATTATTTATCATTTCTTTTTTATTCTAGGAGGCCGAATTGACTTCCGATAAGAGAACGCATATATCGTACAAGAAGAAGACATCATATGACTCTTCGATTGTTATATGACGCGATTAATAACACGCGGATGACCAATTGTAAAATGCTATTGAATATGATTTTTCTGCCTCGTAACTTTGTTTTCAAGCTTATGGTGCAGGCATCATTTTCAATCGTTCGAATGCCGCCTTCTCGAGCGCCTCTCTGTGATCAGGATGAGCTATTTGAATTAATTCGTACGCTCGTTGCTGAAGACTTTTGCCAAATAGGCTGGCGATGCCTTGTTCAGTCACGACGTACCGTGCCACCGCTCTGTTAGTGACTACTCCAGATCCTGTAATGTAACGAAATAATGATTCGTATATATATGTCAGTATTGGATCAATATAGAAGTGAATTAATCCAAACTAGATTTAATACGAATTTAAATTAAAAAGCTAATTGAACAGTTTTATAGTATGTTAAGTCATTACTATGTATTATAATTTACATCAGCTTTTTTTATGTATTTTTCAGCATAATACATTAGCAGTAATGTATAAAACAATAACTTCAAAAGTTACAATGGATTATAATGGCATTATTTCATTTGTAGATTTACAACTATTTTCATACTGCTCCATCAATCGTTCAATAGTGGAATTCTGGAAAATAAAGATTATTTCGATAAATCTACTTACCTAAAGTTAGAACGGGCTGTATTTTACTACGTCCTTTAGAGGTGATTGACTTAAGAGCTATAATCGGCTTTCCTTGTCGATCTTCGCTCATCGCAGCACCCATAATGAAATCCAGTTGTCCACCGAAACCGGAATACATTCGCGTACCAATGCTGTCTGAGCAAATTTGACCGGTGATGTCCACTTCGATACATGAATTGATAGCCGTCATTTTGGGTTGCCTGGCGACTACTCTAGGATCATTGACGTAATCCACAACTAACATCTCTGTTGAAAACAAGTAAAAAATAAGGCATTAAAAGTTAATATTATTGATAACCAAAAATAATTTTAAACATGTGACAAATGCAAATGCGAACTGACCTATAAAAGGATTATTGTCCATGAAATCATAAAGTTTCTCCGAGCCCACACAAAATGAACCGACGATTCGACCCCGATGCATCTTCTTTTGATTGTTTGTGATGCAGCCCTTATTCACGAGATTTACCACACCGTCGCTGAACATTTCGCTATGAATACCTAGATCTTTATGATTATGCAACAACGTCAGCACGGCATCAGGTATATTGCCGATACCCATCTGCAACGTGGCACCATCCACTACCAGATTCTCAGCGATAAGTTTGCCAATCTGCTGTTCATCCTTAGACGGTGAGTTTATTGGATGAACCGGCAATGGTTGATGATGCTCCACAGCGAAGTCCAGATGGCTTTCATGAATAATAGCGTCACCAAAAGTTCTGGGCATATTTTTATTGACCAAAGCTGCAAAAAATTAGCTTCTCTTTAAATTCGATCTCCATATGAAGAAGAACGTAAATATTCGGGAGATTTCCGAAATTTACCTACGATACGTTTGGAATGACTCACGGCTGACCGAACGGAGTCTACGCTAGTACCAAGGGAGCAGAAACCTTTGTCATCTGGTGGAGACACGTGGATCAGCGATATGTCCGGTTTCAGGTAGCCTTCTTTGAAGAGACGCGGGATTTCATGTAGGAAAATGGGAATGCAATCGGCAGTGCCTGCATTCACTGCAGGTCGTACGTTGCCGCCAATGAATAAGCTGATAGATCTAAAGTGTTCTAAACATGCAAACACATTGTAAGATATACATTCGTAAAAACAAACTTAAATAATATAAACTTTTCTTGAATTTTTAACTTATTTAAAATCAATTTTTTCAGAAAAAAAATGCAAATTTATTTTATATATGACTCATATTCAACTTTATGAAAGTTTTATTGTTAGCATCTATTTCTTTTCGCAAATTAAACTTCTGTTAAAATAAATTTAAAAACTTTTACAACTAAAAGATAAAAGAATTTTTTGAATATAATAAATTATACAAAAGAGAAACTATGTAAAGTAGATTCTTATAATAAAAACAAAGAAGCGAGTCGTGCGGCGCTAAAGAGCGCGAGGAGTAAAACAACGCGCTAAATATGATAAATTGTTTTTCAGATATTTTGAAAGACAGAAGATTACGTCGAGTATACACCGTAACATACTTGCGTTTTCTGGTTTAGCGAACGAAGCCTCTCCCTCGAGATGCATGTGACATAGACGGACGTTTCTCACATCACAGCGTACCCCGTAGTCTGTCATCGCTCTCAATAACTCAACGGGTGTCGCCGCCGCGCCCTGGACGTACACCAGCTGATCTGCAAATATATAGTGAATTAAAAGTAAACAACACAAACAGTTTTTACACGGTTACTTCGCGAACTTAAGATTTTATTGAATTAAGAATTGTTTAGAAGATTAAATTATTATTGAAATTAAGCAGTAAAAGATTTCTAATTTTTTTGCACACATCAAATTTGAACTTTTTGAAGAAAAGTCTTTTTTCCTATTTTTGCTATTTCAATTATTTCTAAAATTCTAATTTATTTCTTTATTTATTTTTTTTAATAAGAATGAATTTATATCAAATTTTTCTTTATACTATCCTTAAGATATTAAATAATATATCCTAAAATAACCAACTTATATATAATAGCATTTGTTATAATTTTTCGATCCTATTTTAATAATGTCTATACAAACAAAAAAAAAAGATGATTTAAATTGTTAATTTTAACTATACACATTTTATGTATATCGCAATTTGTACATAAACGATAATCGGCTTATCGGTACACTTTTGATAAATCATGTGACGAATAGTAATTAATTTTCTTCAATAAAAAATATTATTGTGTATTATATTGTTATTGGATACTATTAATGCATATAAATGCATATATCATATGCATTACAAAAGTCAAGAAGGAATAAGAAATTCCACCGCGCCGATAGGAAGCTAATACAATTTGAGAAACTTGTACTTTGTACTTTGTAATATCTCACAATAACATATTGCAGAATACAAGTATTGCCTAATGTTTACATGGTTTATCACAATGATATCGTATATAAATATTGGCAAATTTAAATATATCTCGATGTGATTTCGCGCATTATTTTTATCTCATTTACTTATCATATCCAGGTTAGTGCGTTTTTTGGTTCAAAATTTTCATCTTGTCTGTAAAATAAAATTCCTAAAAATTTTATAGGCAATATTACAAAATGTTAGAATTATCTATGTGCCAGAAAATACATATATTTCCAAATCAATTTTAATTAGTAAATGTGTTTTTATCCCAAGTATTCTGCGCATTTTATCGGAATTCTTATTAAACATAAAAACACAAGAATAGATAGATTACCATAACATTGTATTATTATTATTATTATTATTATTATTATTATTATTATTAATAATATTATTGTTATTGTTATTATTCGATGCACTTAAAATATATAAAATATATAAAATATACAAAATTATTATTACCGCAATCAAATTAATCTTCAAAATAGCAATTTTTATATTATTTGTATTATTATAACTGTATAACTGTAATTCTAACTAGCATCGCAGTAATAATGTTATAGCTCTTTTCCAATTTGTATTATATAACGAAAGATATAGTGAAAGAAATCATATATAATTTCTAAAAAAATATTTTTTCAAAAATACATGAATTCAAAATAATATACAGAAATTATTGAAAGCACGGTCATTCCGTATAATAGATCCCGTAAAGATATTTTTAGTCTGTTAATCTTATCGGAACGCGATTGTTACACGCAATATGTTATGTGATCGCATATGACATTTCATCTCTCATATATTTCTCTATACTCTATATCATTATGTGTTAATTATTAATATATGAATTTAGAAGAGCATTATCAAAAAAAAATTCAAAATATTAAGAAATAAAAATTACAAATTAATCCACCTATAAAAAGCCCGTCTAAAGAGCGTATATAACTTTTTTATATAAAATTTTTATATAAAATGTGCGCAAGTGTCAACCTCACAGGAGAAGATGTTTACATCGCGAAAATCTTCATCAAAAATAATCTAGTTTATTGTGTTGGCAAATTTTTAGTGGTGGACTATATTTAAACAAGAGCTAAATTTTGACGTACTGCATGTATATACGTAGATTCGCATATCGAGGTCATTCGCATATCAATGTTGGTGATATATCCGCTCATTTATTATATGCACAGCTGTCAGTTGTGAGTTTTTTTTATCAGATCTGTTTGAAAGCGTATCATAAAATTGTTGCTTAAACGAGACGAGGAAATCGTTTGTAAATTTAATAAGCATATGGAAAGCAAAAATAATATTGGAAAGTTAATATATTTAAATTAATTAGAATCATTAAACGAAACATTAAGAGTGGCAAGGACATCTTACATCATTCCACGAAGTATCATATGTCACAAGGACGAAACCCGATGTGGATGAATATTAAATTCTCTATACCGGTCTGCATTTATATTTGCGTAAATTTTTTTTTAGATTTTTTCCTATAAAAATTATATTATATATAAATAATTTTTTTATAAACTATATTGGTCTGATATAAATAAAAGATATACAGAAAAAAAGATTTTTTATGTTTTATGATCATATAAAAAGTAACATTTTGCACTTAAATCATGTATTATTCATGTAATCATGTATTAACGAAGAATTTCAGTTAATTATCAGTTTTTTTTTATCAGCAAAAACAAGTGTTTTGTTGACTTTCATGTCTTTTGTGACGAATAAAGCAGCATGAATTAAATATGCAACATATGTATCGAATCGATCTTATCAAACGCTCAAATAGCTTCTGCAAATGCGTCATAAATTGTATAATGCAAAATTTTATTCAATTTTAATCTATGTTAGAAATATGATGAAGTCTAGAAATATGCTAGAAATATGTTGATATTCGATATTAATCGGTATTTAAATCACTTAGGAATAAATAAAAAAAAATCTGTAAATATTATTTTATATTTTCAAAGCTATTAAATTTCCCAAGTTTTAATCATCCTTGGAGAAATTTTAATTTTTTTATATGTATAATCTCATTAACTTTTATCATCAGTTAAAATTTATTAAAAATAAAAATTATTTTATTTAAAAATAATATAATATTTATAAAATGAATATTAATATTTATTTAAAATATTAAATATTAATTTATTTATCTATTAATATTTATATATTGGATGATCTAATACGTACAACTCTGAAATTTTTTGTAGTACCCTTAGAAAACAATTAATTTTTAAATTTATTAATTAAATTTAAAAATTTATTAAATAAAATCTTTTTTTAAGCATTAATTTAATATGCAATATAGACGATAACATAAATTTTAATTCGCAAAAAATAATAATCTAAAGCATATAAAATATATCATTATGCTTATTATTTAAAAAAATTACCGCCAACTCTACACACATGCATTTTTCGCACATATTGCAAAATATCGATGCGCAAAAAATAATCGTTAGAAAAACATCGCATATATCTATTATATTTATTGACACGTTTATCTATAAATAATTTTCTAAATGAGAATCGTACGAAAATAATGCCACAAATTCAAGGCAATTTGACTATAAGTATTATTCCTGGTTGGTATTGACAATCGATAATCTCGCAAATGGGATCTTCACGCAGCGTGAAATTTGACCGAATGTAAATATATCGTCTTAATATTTGCATGCAATACAATTTACAAATTTTGTTTTTTATATAAAAAATGTAGAATATAATTATAAATATAAAAATTACGTTTACATAATTCTACGCATACTTCTAGCCAAAATTACATATTCTACATAGAAGCTGTATGAAAATGTTCGCTTGAAATTTGTATCTAAATCTCTGAATCCAAAACAACGATTTATATAAATATTTACAGAAGCTAGAATATACATATAAGAAACTTTACAGCACCTCCTCACATACATTGTCCATTTAATGCATTCACGAGCCATAAATAGCTTAAATAGAAGGAAGTGCAACTTATTAATAAAAACGCTCTTGCAAATAGACGATCAACTGCGTATCTGCATAACTGCTCTAACGTTTACATTAATCTTCCTATGAGGTTCGAGGTTGTATTTCATTGTGATTAACTACTTATGAAGAAAAGTAAATATAAAAGTAAATATAAAAGTAAATATAATAATAAATATAATAATAAAAACAATATATGGTTCAAGCATTATACAAAAAAGTAAATTCTAGACAAGAATTATAGACAAAATGATAATATGATAATGAAAATAAAAAAAATATATGATAATGTAAATACTAGATGATCATAAATAATTTTGTAATTGTCCGTAAAAATCAATTTTCAGATAATTCTAAGATTGAAAAATCTCTAAAGCGTTATAACGAGATGATAACGCAGATTCATTAAATCGTACGTCACGGCAGATCATGAGCAAGGTCTAGTTGCGTCAACAGTTCGTGCTGTATGCATAAATTTGATTCAGCGAATTTCTGTCTCTTTTTTCATGATACAAAATTTTACCTATGATACTCACGGAGAAATAAAATAGGTATAATATTAAATCAATTAATAGAATTAACCAACTCAGTAAATCGTGATATCATCGCGAGAAAGACCATCATCGATTACCTGAGTCCAATTCCGCCTGTTCGATAGCTTCGTCGGCGGTTTTTAACCAACAGGGCGTCTTGCCAGGAATTGGCATGGATGGTTCGTTCACATATGTGAAGAAGGTCTTTCTTGAGGCAAGCTGGAAGCTAGGCCGCGACGCGGACGTCGCTGTCGCGAGCGCCCGAGATAGGCTGGTGATTCGTTTGAGGGCCGCCATCACTTCTCGACCGACGTTGCCCAGCAATCCGCTTTTGTACACTTGCTCGACCGACTGATTCGCGGGGAATCCGATTGTGGGGAACCTGACCGCTGTCCCACAATCCCACCGCTCCGCTCCACGCCTGTCACAGTAACTGTCAGCTGTCAGTTAGCGGCAGAACCGCGTGAACGTTGTATGTTGTACTGCGTGAATGCGTGACTCGTATAAAATTTCTCGCGACAATCACGCCATCTGCTAACTACGCCGCAAACTAATTTTTGCAACTCTACTTATAAAAAAACTATAACTTATAAAACTTATTAAACTTATAAAAAACTTATAAATGTATATTTTAATCAAAGAGTTTAAAAATAATTTATACGCAAGGTAAAAATAAATGTATATTTTTATATTAAATGTATATTTAAATATAAATCTCATAAATATATCATATATTGTATAATATAAAAAATATTTTTAGAATTTTAGAAATTATATATCAATGATTTACATTTTAATTGTTACGTGCAATTAATGATTTCATATACATAATTTACATTGTGATATGACAAATGCGTATAGCCTACAGAATAGTTTTCTCCACCAAGAGAACAGTTTTTCCTTCACTATTCTGTTATCAGAATCCGATAATTAGTGAAGATGTCTATCTCAGTTGTACTATCGCTACGCATTGAAAAAGCCGCCATTTTCCATTACTCGATATCGAGAAGTATCGAAAAATTGCTGACATTATTCAGAACTTTGACCCAGAATAATCCTGTCAAACTTTTCCTAATTTGTATTTTTATCTGCGCGCCAAATATAGTTTCTCTCCAGTTTCGTTCGAAACGAACGTTCAACGATTTACGTAGTCGCAGCCACGTGATTGCACGTGCTTCATCTTCCATCCTTCTCTCCCTCTCTCGCGTGTCCCGCACATAGCGATTTTTTCGTAATCTCTTTCAAGGAACGCACGATTTACTTCGAGACGCGAATCTTCTTTGAGAAAAAATTCTTCCTCGTCTTGCATTATATATTTTCTGTTTCCCGTGGGTATTATATTTTGCATTCGCGGATATTCGGCCGCCCAGATCATCCCTTCTCCGCCAGTTGCCCTCTTCAATACATCTCTTTCTCTCTCTCTCTCTCTCTCTCTCTCTCTCTCTCTCTCTCGGCGCAGCGGCGGCTGCGGCGGAGCCAGTACAGTACCCTCTGCTAGTCGGAGTGAGCAGTGACAGTCAGTGACAGTGGTAACGTGCGAGTGTTAACTGTCGCAAGAATAAAGCCGAAATGTATTCCAAAACCATCAGCAATCACCAGGCAAACCAGGAACATGTGCTCGCCGTGTCCCGAGACTTCATCGCACAGCCTCGTCTCAGTAAGTAACGCTCGACGACGGAGATAGTGATGAGAACTCAATTGGGCGTAGCATCTGATCGATCCTCCTGACTGCATCAGCTGATGCCCAAAATTCTTGGTGATTCTTCGTACGCGAAGAGTGACCTGTGGAATGATAACATCGTCCTGGTTTCCTTGCGGATTTTCTTTCTCTTCTCGAAAAACGAGCAACCGTTTCCTGAGAATGTCCCCGCGAATTTGTCACTCTTGAGATCTCGAGCTCGTCATGTGACTGCAGACGACGATTCGTGTTCGCTCGAATGGTTTCCACAAATGCGCATTTTTGCTTTTATGTTTTTAGAAAATTTTGAGATAACTTCTTGATTAATATTAAGAATTATAGAAATTATTATGAGATGTTTTAAAACTCAGTTATTTAAATATTTGATATTTTTGCTTACGGGCGTCGGCAGTGTCTGGGAAATCGTGACATATATAGTAGAGATATAAAAGAGCTATAAATGATGAATAATATGATTGTATAATTTTCCTAAATAAAGTTTTGACCATATTAAAATTGATAATGTAAATCTTTTTAGAAGTCATGAATGATAGATAAAATTTATTCTTGAGATAATTGTTTTTGCAAAATTTTATTTTGTTAACATAAATATTAAATGTAAAATACATATATATTCTATTATTTATTTATTGCATTCAACTACATGGATATATCATATCTCAATTTCTTTTCTTATTTATATGTAGAAAACAAAATGTAAAATTAAAGATATTTGGAAAGTATAAATATAATTATATATATTTCATGATATTATCAATTTTAAAGAGTCAATATAATATATATAATTTTCTCCTAGTTTTTTACTTAAAATATTTATAATTCTACTTTTAAAATATTGATACAATAGAATAAAATTCTAATAATTAATTTATTACTAATTTCAATGATTAACTTATTATCATTTACTTCTTCTAGCTTATAAGACAGTATCTGGAGTAAATGGTCCATTGGTAATATTGGATGAAGTAAAATTCCCAAAATACGCTGAAATTGTACAACTGAAGCTCGCTGATGGCTCTTTACGTTCCGGACAAGTATTGGAAGTCTCCGGCTCCAAAGCTGTGGTTCAAGTCTTTGAAGGCACATCTGGCATTGATGCAAAAAATACTCACTGCGAATTCACTGGTGACATCCTGCGGACGCCAGTGTCCGAGGACATGTTGGGTCGTGTATTTAATGGATCAGGAAAACCAATCGACAAGGGACCGCCGATCTTAGCAGAAGATTATTTGGATATTCAGGGACAGCCTATTAATCCGTGGTCTCGTATTTATCCAGAGGAAATGATTCAAACTGGAATATCAGCTATTGACGTGATGAACTCTATCGCTCGCGGTCAGAAGATTCCCATTTTCTCTGCTGCTGGTTTGCCACATAATGAGGTATTATAATATTACTTAATTTATGCAAAATTAATTTGTACAATTATCAAAATTAAATTTTACTATAATGAAAGTTTTCTTTTTTTCAATATTTTTGATCAAAATTTTTCAATTTTTATTTTGTGACAGATTGCCGCGCAAATCTGCCGTCAAGCGGGTCTCGTAAAGGTGCCTGGTAAATCCGTCCTCGATTCACACGAGGACAACTTTGCCATTGTGTTTGCAGCTATGGGTGTCAACATGGAGACTGCACGTTTCTTCAAGCAAGATTTTGAAGAGAACGGTTCTATGGAGAACGTGTGCTTATTTTTGAATCTAGCCAACGATCCAACAATCGAAAGAATCATCACGCCGCGTCTCGCTTTGACGGCGGCCGAATTTCTGGCATATCAATGCGAAAAACACGTGCTGGTCATTCTCACAGATATGTCCTCCTACGCCGAGGCGTTGCGCGAGGTATCGGCCGCTCGTGAGGAAGTACCGGGTAGACGTGGTTTCCCTGGTTATATGTACACTGATCTAGCCACCATCTATGAGCGTGCTGGCCGTGTGGAGGGTCGTAACGGCTCTATCACACAGATTCCGATTCTCACTATGCCCAACGATGACATTACTCATCCAATTCCCGATCTTACTGGCTATATCACCGAAGGTCAGATCTACGTAGATCGTCAGCTGCATAACAGGCAAATCTATCCGCCCGTGAACGTGCTACCGTCCTTGTCGCGTCTCATGAAGTCTGCCATTGGCGAAGGCATGACGCGAAAGGATCACTCTGATGTATCTAATCAATTGGTAAGTTATATTAAATTATAAAAAAATACAAACATTATTAAATTGTGAAATTGAATTATAATATTTCTTATATATATATTATTTTTTACATATTTCGTTTTCTTTTTTTCTATAATTTTAAAATATTTATAATTATTTTTTATAAGATTATATAAATATTATTTTTTTAGTATGCTTGCTATGCCATTGGAAAAGATGTTCAGGCGATGAAAGCCGTCGTAGGAGAGGAGGCATTGACGCCAGATGATCTATTGTATTTGGAATTCTTGTCAAAATTCGAGAAGAACTTCATTTCACAGGGTAGCTACGAAAACCGCACAGTCTTTGAATCGTTAGATATCGGCTGGCAATTGTTGCGAATCTTCCCCAAGGAGATGCTCAAGCGAATTCCGGCCAGCACCCTTGCGGAATTCTATCCGAGGGATTCCCGTCATTAATCGCCTTTTTATTTATGTGTCACGCCTTACGCGTAAGCTTGTTTCACTTACTAATTAAATGACGAAAATCACGCGTACAAGCTCGATATATATTTTCATTGATATTAATTGAAATATAAATACCTCTGTTCTCGCGTATTTACAAAATAAGATTGACGTAATGAGATAAGAGACTAATTAAAGAAAATAATTTAGCGGCATATATGTAATACCGCAATGTATGTAATATCTAAATGAAAAGAAAAAAGATGGAAAAATATAACGCGTCTTGTTTACGCGCTATAAATATTATCGTTACAAGCTTACAAGGATCGTACACGTTTTTTGATGTTGTGCAATGAGAGGTAAAGTAAATAGCAATGATATTAATATGTAAATTGAAAATTATAACAGATTTATTGCAGAATCTTGTGTATGCAAATGTGAAAGTCGCAGATTCGCATGAGACTACGCATGTTATTCATCGTGAAAATAATAAACATTGTGAATATATATTGTTTCAACATTTCGATGCATATATCTCTCGTTCTTTAGAGCGACAGTGTTCACTCACACCAAACGACCATTGTAAAGTGTAATATATCATTCAGTATTAACATATACAAAAGCATAGAGAAATACACTATGATCACGTTGTATTTTTGCGTTCCCTACATTCCATTACGAAATTCACATATATGATTCTTTATGCGTTTGATGAACCAATTGAAACGAGAGAGATGTTTAACACAATATGTACAGTTATTTCTAGAGAATGTTTTGAGCGAAATATTATCATGTATTTTCTTGCGAGAGGCAAAATGTACATGTTAGAAATAGATAATTAAAGAAGAATTGTTGTTTGAAGTGCTTTGTTTGTTTAAGACATATTATTTAATCTATCACCATAAATTATTCTGCATGATTAATTGTTTTATCTCAATGTATTAAATTTTCTCTTCTTTTTTATATAAAAAATTTTGTAATCTTTTTACACTTTGTAATTTTAAATATTTTCTCTATTTTCTCTTCATATTTATAGATTCTAGTAAACAAAGAAAAGATTTTCATTTAATAGCATTTAATTTTTACATTTAATATATATTTATTATTGATTGAAATAAATAAAAGTAATGTAATGTATGTAAAGTAATGTATTAAAAATATTCTCAGAAAGATAGAAGAAAAAATTACATCAAAATTGATTTGAATTTGGCGCTTAAAACAAACTATTCATTATTATATATCACCATTAGCTATATTCAAAGGCTGGGTTCGGGGAGCACGCTTTTAACGCTATGAGCGTGCTCTATCTTTGTTATTTATTGAAAGTTGAACAAGGATAAAGCACGCTTATAGCGCTAAAAGTGTGCTCCCCCGAACCCAGCCAAAAAATACGCTAGTTACATCTAATATCGTTTTATAATTCATGACCATAATTTCGAGGTTAGTTTTATTCAACGGTTCGCGCCATTTTTGTATTCCACAATAAATTACGAAATATTTCGTTGATTTTTCAACAGGATGAATATTTGAAAGTGAAATGGTATTAGTTATAGAATATTTCCATTTTGCTTCTTAATGTACCTTTCTGAAAAATAATTTCTATCCATGTGAAGTATAGAATTGTCATTCACATTATGAGCGTGTTTATATTGTGTTTATAACTTAATAATAAAACAAAATTAATTTAATTTACCTAACAAATGGATTAAAGTATCCACTTGTATTACGAAAAATTTAAAATACAATATTGTATATTTCTTCTTTATGTGTGTATTTCAAGAATCGGTCACTAGCACCCAGTCAACGAGGAAAACGTCCTTTACTCTTGGATATACCACAAGATATAGCAGCAATAACTATATCTGAAAATTGTCCGCCAGAATCAAAAAGAAGGACCTTCAAAAATGTTAAAGATATACAAATATCACAGCGCAAAGCTGTTCTTCTTTCCGATGATGGCATCCATGCAATGCAAAAAATAGTGTCCGAACATGTAAGTTAATTTGTAAAAAAGATCTATTTGTTAGATTTTTGCTATAAAAATGTGATATATGTATAATATTAATCAGGAAGAAAGAGTGAGAAGACTTCTTAGCAAACCATTTAAAATACCAGTGCCCGGTTA
Organism: Cataglyphis hispanica; assembly: GCF_021464435.1. Lineage (NCBI taxonomy): Eukaryota > Metazoa > Arthropoda > Insecta > Hymenoptera > Formicidae > Cataglyphis > Cataglyphis hispanica. Next base: position 2,168,704 of record NC_065959.1, read on the forward strand.
TCAATTATCTGGACGAGTTCTTGGATTATGTTTGCCAGGACCACGTAGACCACTGCATGATCCTGATGATCCCAATGCGTTAATCGTTTATTCGCCACCAGAATTATCCGAGCATGAAAGATTGAAAGTTGATCCGTATGTATATATTTTTAAATATAGCACGTGTTCAAATATTCTTATCCAATCTACTATAATATGTATAGTTTTTAATATAAAATTATGATTATATTATGTGTATAATTTTTGCAGATGTAAAATACTAGTACACGTAGTTGTAGATCCTATATTGTGCAATGTCTTAAGGCCACATCAACGTGAAGGCGTGAAATTTATGTATGAATGTGTAACAGGTAAACGTATAGAAGATGCATATGGTTGTATTATGGCAGATGAAATGGGTCTTGGCAAAACATTACAGTGTATAACACTATTATGGACATTATTGAAGCAAGGTAAGATATTTATATAAAGTTATCCAAAAAAATTAGTAGAAAAGATGAAAAGAATATAATTAAAAAATGTTTGCATAGGACCGGAAGCTAAACCATTAATAGACAAAGCAATTATTGTTGCACCCAGCTCTTTAGTAAAGAATTGGTATAATGAAATTAACAAATGGTTAAATAACATGGTCAATACCCTCGCTATTGATGGAGGAAAGAAAGCAGAAATTGATTCAAAACTTCTCAGGTTCATGAAAACTTATGGCGGCAGATGTGTAACTCCTATTCTCATTATAAGTTATGAAACTTTTCGTTTACACGCACATGTATTACATCAAGATGAAGTTGGCCTTGTACTGTGCGATGAGGGTCACCGTCTAAAAAATTCCGAAAATCAAACATATCAATCCCTAATGGGTTTAAAGGCTAAGAGAAGGGTATTGCTCAGTGGAACACCTATACAAAATGACCTTCTGGAATACTTTTCTTTAGTACACTTTGTTAATCAAGGGTTACTAGGAACTGCACAGGTAAATTTAATGTGTAGTGATATGCTAACATATATAATTTACTATATATATATATATATATATATATATATATATATATATATATAGTAAATTATATATGTTAGCATATCATAATCATATCAATAATAAAATTAGTGTATATATATATACACTAATTTTATTATTTGAATTATCCTTTCAGGAATTCCGGAGAAAATATGAGACACCCATATTACGTGGCCAGGACGCAGCTGCAACAGACGAACAACGTAAACTCGCCCAGGAACGTTTGTCCGAATTAGTATCAGTCGTTAATAAATGTCTCATTAGACGTACTAGCGCTTTACTTTCGAAATATCTACCACTTAAACACGAACTCGTAATATGCATAAAAATGGGAGAGTTGCAAACTCGTCTTTATAAGAATTTCATACAGAGTGATAGTATAAAAAAGTCTATGGAAGGTATATTTTAAAAAATTATTTAATTAACAATTTTAAGATAAAAGATAACATTTCAATATATGATATATAGTATATAATAAAATATATTTTTTATATCGTTTTTTGTGTGTGCACTTTATACAGAGAGTGATAATCCAAAGAATGGAGGTTGTTTATCCGCTCTAGCTGCCATAACTCTTTTAAAAAAGCTGTGCAATCATCCTGACTTGATATACGATAAAATAATGGAAAAGGCAGAAGGATTTGAAAAAGCTGCACAATTGTTGCCGCCGCATTACTCCACAAAGTAAGATTAAATTTTCCTGTGCTATGAAATAAAAAAAAAATATATCATTTGATAATAGAATCTTTGTTACAGGCAATTGCTACCAGAATTATCAGGTAAACTGATGGTTCTGGATTGTTTGTTGGCGTCCATTAAAACCACAACAAACGATAAAATAGTATTAGTTTCTAATTATACACAGACCCTCGACTTATTCGAGAAACTGTGTAGTAAACGTTCCTACAATTATGTGAGACTTGACGGTACGATGACTATCAAGAAAAGGTCGAAAGTAGTCGATAGTTTTAATAGTGATACCAGCAGCGATTTCATCTTCATGCTCAGCTCGAAAGCCGGTGGATGCGGCTTGAATCTCATCGGTGCGAATCGTCTTGTCATGTTCGATCCGGATTGGAATCCCGCAAATGACGACCAAGCGATGGCCCGAGTTTGGAGAGACGGCCAGAAGAAGCCATGCTTCGTCTATCGTTTTCTTTCTGTTAGTAGTAACAGATTATATATTTATATCAAACAATAAGTTAATAAAATTATTTTTATATGTGAATTCTCATATATTTTATCATTATCTTTAGGTAATTTTATATTTTTTTTCAGACTGGGACGATAGAAGAGAAAATATTTCAGAGACAAGCTCATAAAAAAGCATTGAGTTCCACAGTAGTTGATCAAGAGGATGATGTAGCCAGGCATTTCACTATAAATGATCTTCGCGATTTATTCAAATTAGAAGAAAATACTGTTTCAGATACACACGACAAGTAAGTATAATAGGTTTTAAATATTTTAGAATGATTCGTGGAGTAAAAGTTATTATTATTATTTGTTTAGATTCAAATGCAAACGATGCGTCAATGGGATCGAGGTGAAAGGTCCACCGGAACAATCTGACTGCAATTCCGATTTGTCCGAATGGCGACACTCGCATAATCCGCGGCATTTACCGGATATACCATTACGACAGTGTTGGGCTAGCGGTATTTCATTCGTTTTTCATCATCGCTCACATGAACATGTAAAATAATTATGATTGAAGAATAATTTATTAGTATTTTGTTTCAAAATGTATTTTGCAACAGTATTTTGATAAATTTACAATATTTTTTTCATCGGTCATTAATGAAATATTAAGTGAAGTATTAAATATGATAATTGCAGAAAATTTCAATTTTTTAAGAGATACTACAAAATTTATTTAGATAATATTTTTTTTGCAAAAATAGAAATATGAAAGAGAGAGAAAGAGATTGAATTTGTATTCAAATATATATGGCATTAAACTTTTTTGTTGGGAGAAAATGTTTTATATTAATTTTTTGGTCAACTACAGCAACTACAAGCAAAAAACAGTTGCAAAATATTTTTGCTTCAAAATGCAATAAAATGTGAGTGATATAAATGTGCCTTATGTTTTGTATAAATTATTTCATTTAATGTTTATAAAAAAAGAAGTTAAATTACATATATATATATATATACATAAAATATATTTATTAAATAACTATTTTTCAGTGTCTCTCGGAATATGTAAATAATAATAAAATAATAATAATAATATATATAATAATAATAATAATATATAATAATAATAATAATAATAATAATAAAATACTTAGGATGTTAAAAAATTAACACAAATATTTAATTTATATGAATATAAAAATACTGATATAATTTATTTATTAGATCATCAGAATTACAAATCTCCTGACAACTGATCGTTCCTTTTATCAATTTAATAATGCTGTCTTTTTCATTACACAAACATAAGTGTTTATCTAATCAAAGAGAAAACAGATTTATCATCACTCATGCTAATCTTTAATTATGTAAAAGGAAAAATAATACACAAAATTTATTTAAATGATAGGTGATATTGTCATATAATCAATACGAATATTTAAAATTAATTTAATAGCGAATAAACGTCATGTATATAAGCTTTGTATATTATTTATTAAAAGCCTGCTGAGAAGGCATCGCGCGCGCGCTCGAAGCTGTCAATCGCGCACCTGCATTTAAAGCGAAGCGGACGTTTTCATCTCGGTTAGTACTTGCCGCATCGCATCTTTCACACAAATTCCGCGTAGCAACATTCCTGCTATATCGCAGCGAGTATTGAGGAATAAAGGAATCTCTTGTACATATGACGTGGAGAGAAATCACGCACGAGAGCGAGAGAGAGATAGTGAAGGAGAAAGGCGAGACGAACGGAGGAAGAAACGATGACGCGGACGGTGGACGCGCGATCACGTGACCGAATGGCAGAGCGCGATTGGCCGACTAGCGTCATTTTATCCCTCCTGATCCGCTTCTAGCTTGTTCGCCGCCGCCATCGAAAGGTTTCCGTGACGGGCGTCTGGCTCAGAGGCTCAGAATAGTTCCAGATGTGGCCATGTTTAGTTTGATCTCCGAAGTTTCGCTCACCGTCATAGACTTCTACATTTTTATACCTCTGCTGAATAGTAATTAACGCATCAGACCGATCGCGTACTCTTCGTCTTTGCTTGCGGCTACAATAATCTCAAAGTTTTTTCGCTGCATCCATGTTGTTTATACTGCTCTTGCTGAGAGATCTAAAATCTCCGAACGACGCGGGGACGCGTGCGAGAAAGAAGCACGCGTCCGTTGTTTGTCGTTGTCGCGTTTGACTCATTGACAGGGGGGAGGGTGCGTCTATATCGGAAATAATCCGTGATATCCGGATCGTCTTATATTTGATTTCACGAGAATTCACCCGCTCGTTCATCGATCTCTCGGCAAGGGTCACGCGCATTGAAACATCCGTCGCTCCCTATCTCTGTCTCTCTCTGAAAAAAAAAAAAATAAAAATAAAATAATAAATGTTCGTCGTTAAATTCGAGGAAAGGGAAACCATCGTCGTTGCCGAAGAAATCGTGCGGTTAAAATCGCAAGAGTGAAAGCATCGTTATCAAAGGGGAGACTTTAGGAGAAAGAGAGAGGGATTGAAAGAGAACTCTCCATCTCTCTTTATCCCTCTCCGACCGGAGAGTCGCGCGTTTTTTTTTCCCCTCCCCCTCACTTTTCCGAAGAGGGGTACTCCGCCGAGTACGCACGCGCGAGCGCGTTCCCATTTTCATCGCGTCGCACTTCCGTTTCGGACACGACGGGCGAGACGCAACCGTCGCGCGCGCACACGAGGTCGCACACGCAACGACGTAACACTCAAACACACAAACGGACAGCGCGGGGGGCGGACAAGCAGGCAGATAGGGTGGGTAGGTAAAAAGATAATCACTACACGGGAGAGAGAGAGAGAGAGAGACGCCCACGACGAGCGTTCGTCGCCTGGGTCAGCCATATGCCACGTCAGCCAGAATGACGTCGTTCTCGCGACGGCGAGAAAAGGAGGATCGCGCGATCTGACCGAATTCCATTCTGCTTGTTGCGGGCTTTTTGGGAAAAAGAGATCGCGAGATCGCTCGCGTAAGGGAGAGATCTCGCACTATAGTGAAAATTTGTATATCCGCCGCCCTCCTGGCGAGGGAAAGAGAGAGAAAGAGAGAGAGAGAGAGAGGAAAAGATTAAAGACCAGCCGAAAGTGCAAAATATTCGTATTCATTCAGTTCGGTAGGAGAAACTTTTCGGGAAAAAAAAAAATCCCGCCGAAGACCTCCAAGGTCCTTTTGTGAAATATAGAAAGAGAGAAAAAGTCGAAAATTAAAGAACGATCGTAACAAAAACGTAAACTGTTTTTCGGGATACGTAGAAAGAAAACTGTTACGGTTATTCGCGTGAGAAAACGAGAGACGCAGACAAGAGACGGAGAAAGGGAGATAAAAGAGGAGACGTAGTCTCTTTCGTAGACTACGTTTCTAGTTTCTACACGGAGAGCGTTTATTATATAGCTCTCTCACAAATGCTAGCATTCATTCGAGCAGCGCGATTATTCCGCCAGAGCAAAGACCTGTCGAGTGTGGTCGGTCGAATCGATCGTATGATCGCTTGATCGCCGTCCCCGGCCGATCGGGAGAGGCCGCAGTGCTGATATAGGAAAACTGACTCACTTGTTCACTTCGGGGTAACGAGAGCGAGACACGCACAGATCGTGATCGATCTGCGGAACCGAAAACGAAAATGGCAGTAGAGAGTGTTTCCGCGGCTGAGACTCTAATCCAAAGGTTTGCCTTCCTACATACTATGTACATATTTACGTATCTCTTTTATTCGCTACCGGCCAAATGGGATGAAAAAAACGAGAATGGAGAATTTCGCGAGTGACTATCATCATTTGACAATCGTACGACGGAGATACATACACATACGTACACACACATACATATACGAAAGTTTGTTACACATATAACTCTCCTCGCTCTCCCTCCACCGCATTCTTTTCTTGTCCCCCGACTCTCTTTCTCCTCCCTTCCCCTCTGCTCTCCTTCCCTGTTTCGACCGATATTTTACAAGATCTGGCAACAAAAAGATCATTCTTTCGATTTCGACACGCGTTCCCTTTTCCGAACGCTTTTCCTAATTTCGTAGCTTTTCATCAGGGTTTAAGAGAGATGGGATATATATTTCTTTTCGTGCATTTTATTTTCTCTCTTCATGACATTAGCGAATTGACTTCGATTTCCAAGCAAGAGAGCGAGATGGACAGGAGTCAAGGCCGTTCTCTTATGACGCCGCGATTATTTCCACAAGTCGATTCCGCGGGAGTGCCGGCGGATTATTTTCAGAATTGGATCGCGGATGCAGTTTTTGGCGAGGGAGAAAGAAATAGGTGGGCGAGTCGCATCGCTGCGCGCGCACAACTCGGCTCTTTCCTTTTTTTTATTTTTATTTTTATTTATAGAAAATTACTGGGAGAGTTTAAGAGAGATTAAGAGAGAAACCGAGAGAATTTCACGAATTCGGATCGCGAAAAATTATTTATGAAGAGAGAGACGATGATATAAACTTGAAACTTAATTTATATCGTGAATACATTTATAGTCTTCGACTAGAAATGTAATTTGTATTAATGTATATAGTTAGATTCCTCTTTGTTTGAATTTTCGATTCGCGGATGCACGCGAATCGAAATGATATGAATGCCACGGTAATATCTATTCACTTCCGGTCGAGATAGGAACCTCTAGGCTTTTCTTCCCTCCTTTACGACAGAGACCGATTACATTCATGCACACGCTAATGGATATAAGCAGGACGGAAAAGTACACACATCCTTCAATTCTTTCTTGTGACATATATCATGTACCAGGTGTCTCGAATCCATCGCGCTTTACTTTCTCGATTAATTTTCTGATTAAAATAAATTATTCCTTAGAAGGAATAAATAAAAGTCATCGGTACAATTTCGAAAGTTAAAACCGATCGACGATAAAGGGTTTGATAATTTATAAAGAAAAATATCAAAAAAAAAAAAAAAATTAAGGATGGAAATTAATGCTTCGTTTAAATAAAATTCAAAGCAAGTCGTGATTAAAATCTTATTCTGAGAAAATGAATTTTATTTCAAAAGAACTTTTTTATTTTGGATTTTAATTATCTAACATATCGGTAAAGAGAATTGAAAACGTCACAGTTATACATATAAAATTACAAAAATTATTCTCACATTCTACGAAAAAGAATAGCTTTACACAGAGGTCAAAAAAATGAAGCGTGGTAGATCTGAGTCACTCTGTATACACGCTCTCTCCCACGCCGGAGCAATCAGATGCTCGCGAGATCTTTAGCTTTTCCCCCTTGACACACGAGACACGCGCGTCACGCACGCAACGCATACATGACTGACAGAGAAAGAGAGAGAAACCCTTCAATGAACGAGAGTCGACACGCGAAGAGCATTTGGACGTAATGTTCCCGTTTGGCGTCATCCGCTTTAACGTCACCCTTAAATCGACAATGTTGCAACGACGACGATGCTGGGGAATGTGATGGTTTCTTCGATGCATAATACTATGATAATTATGATTCGTCGTAATGACGAAAACTATGAAAATGATGATGATCATGATCTGATGATGATGATAATTATAATGTTAATGATGACCCGATGAGATGGTAAGGCAATCTTTTATTTCCATTCCGCGAGATCCCGCCATCCCGGTTTTTGCGCGGCGTATCTCTAAGCAGAAATTTAGATTTTTTATAATTAATCAATAAATGATTTTGCATTATGCGAGTTTAAGAATCGAAATTATATTTCCAAGTATTTCGATCGAAATAGATTTTTTTTCTATCATGGAGAATCATTTCTTTTTTTTTTCTTTTTTTTCTTTTTTTTTAGGCTTGAATCTCATCGATTGAAATTTTCGATATATCACTGTCATTATTACCGGATTATCAGACTTTTTATCCTCGATTATTAGCATGTTAATTAAATCTTGTCGAATTTGAGTTTGTTCGATATCGATAACATATGTTATTCTGTTTTCGTTTTTTTTTTTTCTTCTTTTCGTCTGTTTTTACGACCAGGTGTATTTACATAATACTGATTTTCTTATATATCCGGCGTATATATCTTTACATACATGCATATAGTTGCACATGTTTTCCCGCCGGAGATTGCTATCGATCGGTTTCTATCGGGTGTGCAAGTTTGTTGCGCGCTGTGGTCTCTTTTTTTTCTTCCCCCTCTCCCCCCCCCATAGACCAACGTTTTCGACATGATCAGTAGCTTCGGATGCCGCCACTCAAATCGAGTTTCTCCTCCCTCGAGAATTCTCCACTGTATAACGTATATAGTCCGTCGACTGATGCGCTATCAATTCGTCCTTGGCGACAATGACGAGTCCGTCCTCCTCATGATTTCCCCGGCATTACTTTTAGTACCATAATAATAAAACACAACACGCGCGATATTTCGACAGGCTATTATGAATTATAACATTATGTTGATAACGTAGCGCGTTTGAAGGATTTCTTTTTTATTTACAGCTTTATAATAGGATTGTCATCGTAGGAAAATTCGATTCGATGCGGAAAAATCGTAGCTATCGTGTCTCAATTTTGTAATCACCAAGAAATATGTTTTCTTTAATATATCGATATGTATTCCTAGAAATTTAAACATCATCAGATCTTGATCTGCATCTCGTATAGCGATATTGAAGAATATGATGCGATAATGAAGCAATGAAAAAAAATTGCATCTTTGATATGAGACTATACATATTTGTTTAATGATGTATTATGCACGAAAAAAGTCACATTTATATCGTGTATATGTTACATGGAGACTGTATATTCATATTTCAATATAAAAATACAATTTACAATATTATACAAACTTATTACATTTTTTTAAATATTAACAAAAGATAATAATTTGATATGTCAGGAAAAAGTATAGAAGTTTTTAAATGTAAATATATGAAAGTAATATTGTCTTTGTTGCAGTCATTGAATTTAATTTAAATAACATCTTGTTATTTAAATCCATAATTATATAATTATATTAGACATCAAAGTTTGTGATTTGTAAAATATAAATATATAAATATTTCATATATGATGTGTAAAAATTATATAATTATTATTAATACCATAAAAAAACAATATGTGAAGTGTAATTTATAAATCTTTACAATGTTTTTATGATTCTAAAAATAATTTTATTTTAATATACAGCAATGATAATGATCTGGAAGATGGAGAAATTCCATCAGACGAAGACGACGAGCCTGTCGTTCCTGCAGCAAATGATGCATCAGAGGCTGCTAAACCAACATCTAAATCAGATTCTTCAACAAATAAAAATTTTGATGCAAAGTTTAACAAGAATAAAAAGCAGCAGCCTGTACAGCCAGCTGGTAAACATTTTTTGAAGTACAAAAGTCCAACCGAAGATTGGGCTGGAGATGTTGAAAAAGCTATTAAAGCTGCAATGGAAGAAGATGGAGGGAGAAATCAGGAATCCAAAACAAAGAACAAGAACAATAGGAATAAAGTTCGAAAAAGAATTCGTGATGAGAAAGAGGAGGATCGTGGTAAAGATCAAAAGGTATGTAAAACAAAGGTACGAGATAATGAATTTTACTTATACTAATGCATTAAATTTTTTTTTACTCACTGAAATTTTTTAAAGCTATAAGCTCAATGTCGTTCTTGTTTTATTACTAATGACTTGTTATGAAACTGCAGAAACGAAAATTAAGTGACGAGGAGAATATCAACGAGGATGAAGATGAAATGCTTTTTGTACGAGGAGCTTCACCCATTAGGAAGGATTCTCAAGAAAATAATAATTCTCCCAGGCGTACAAACGAGCATGAAAATTTTGATAGTAATTCGGATTATGAGGAAAGACCTAATATAAATCGACATAGAGAAAATGATAACAAACGCAGCACTGGACGAGGAGGAGGAGGAGGAGGAGGAGGAAGCGGAGGGGGAGGAGGTACATAGAACTTTAATTTATATTTTTCTCAATTATGTTTATATAAGTAAGATACGCTACATGTATAATCTTTCTTTTTTTCCTTATATTCAATTAAAGTTATTTAATTCATAATTAATTCATAATTATGAATTGTATTATATTCGATTGTATTTCTAAACACTTTTATAAACGGTAGGGCGTCGTGGCAAAAATGAACGTGGTGGTAAAAACAAAACTCGGAACCAAATCCGAAACGATCGAAATAGTCGTCGGCAACAGAATAATGATCATGGACAGGAAGCAGATACAATTTGTGTATATTATATGCAAGGAAAGTGTCATAGGGGAGATGATTGTCCATATTCGCACAATGCTTTACCACCTAGAAAAATGGAATTGTGCAAGTTTTACCTTATGGATTGTTGTGCTAAACGTGACAAATGTCTGTATATGCATCATGATTTTCCTTGCAAGTTCTTCCATACTGGTTTGAAGTGTAATCAGGGTGACAATTGTAAATTTTCACATCAGCCTTTAAATGAACAGGTATATTTTATGTAATTTTAAATTATAAGTAAAAATCGAATAATACCAATAAAAGTAAGATAAGTTCTGACTAAATTTATTGTTAATCAGATTTTATTTAAATTTGTTATGTTTTAGGTAAAAGGTATTCTTCTGAAACATTTGGAAACTGCACCAAAGGAAATTCTTGGTGATTTTCCAAGATTAAGTAGGGAGGGTGCAATGTTAATGATAAATAATACAGCGCGTTCTCTAGCGCAAGGTCAAGATACAACAAATCAAAAGATTCCCAGTCTTTTTGAATTGAATCTATCAGCACCTACAGAAAAAACTGATGAAAAAGAAGATAAAGGTAATTATATATAAGGAAAAAAATTAATATATTTGTTTGTTATTAAAAATTTTTAAGTTTTATTTTGTTATGTGTTTGTTATTATTGTTTGTCGATTTTTATATTAAATTTGAAATTGTTTGATTGAATAGAAGAACAAACAAATTCACAAAAACAAGCCAACCTTAGGGAGAGAAAGCCTTCTGGTAAGAAGACTCGATGGGGATCAGACGAGGATAGAGTTCCCTACGAGCATATTATGCTATTACAATCAGCAAATGAACTTGGTCTTCAACTTCCAAACGCTGCATTAGGTTTAGCCACGCAGCAACAAGCACAAAAGCAACCTATTGCACCTTCAAATTTCTATAGCGAAAGAAATATAGAATCAAATAAAACTGTACAAAAGACGAAAGAAGATTTTACAAAAGATGTAGGAGAAGATGATATATTAAACGAGGTATAATATTATATATGATTTTATATTATAATAGTATTATATAATAAATTTCAATTTAAAATTTGAATTCAAAATAGCAGATTTTAGTATATTATATTTTATTCTATTTATAAATTTGCAGTCGAAAAAGAGAAAAGACGTTGACTTGAGGCAACTATTGAACGCAAAGAAACCACCGCCTGTTTATAGTATAGCGGATAAAGTGGCGAGTCTTACGAAAAATAAACTCGATGACGAAAGCGATCAAGACGAAGAAGCGGAACTTTTTATCGAAGTACCAGCTGAAGATGAGGACAAGGAAAAAGAAAAACATCTCGATAGCGAGCAAAGTAAGAATAATTACTTATATTATACATGGTTTTTCTTTTCTTCAGTTATGTATATTCGAGATATATATTTGATTTTATAAGATTTAATAATGTTTAATAAAAAAAATAATTTTATAATTATTCTATATCATAATTTTTTTTTTTTATATTTCTTATCTTTTATATATCACGCCTCTTTATTTTTATTTATATAATTTATGTAAAAAGTATATATATAATATATAGATGGTCGTAAAACTTAATTAAACATAACATAAAATAATAGTAGAATAATCATTACATACTTGTTTAAAAAACAGGCGATCAAGTCCACGACGTTTTCTTTTCTTCTATGGATGAACCTGAAGCGGCGCCGCCTTGCCATTTGCCGAAGAAGGCACAAGAGTTATTCATGCGCATACAGCAGCAGCAACGCGCGGCCCAAGACAGTTTTAAAAATATGGATAACGATTCCAACGCACGTACCGATCAAATCATCGAGGATTGGTATTCGGATGACGAGGATGATGATGATGATGATGACGATGATGATGAAGGCGGCAATCTTACTATAGTGGACAGTTCGAAAGATGAAATTGAGACCATCGAGAAAAACCAGGATATCATTGTCAAAGAAGAGTTTCAGCCCACGCCACCTGCGTCCAACGTGCCTCAACCGGCCGCTATCGTGGACAAATTGGGTGATTTGAGCAAGATTGACATCAGTGCCGAAGTGTCTAAACTATTATCCACTATAAAAGCTCAAAGTTCAACGAGCAGTAAAGCACAGCAAGCGGTTAATTCAAGCCAAGACACATCCAAAACTAAATCGGTCCAAGATCCCAAATCAGACAGTGAGATGTCGTCGAGTCCGAGACTATCACCGGGACCGAGTTCGATTACTGCACCCGTATCTAGGGATCCGCGCATGTCCCGAGATCCCAGACAGCGTCGAGAGATAGAACAGAAGCCAAGCAGCCCAAGCATATCCGATGCTAAGAGAGAATCGCAGAAGCCTCTCAGGCTGGAAACAAGCATCTATAGTTCTGGTATCACTGCGATGGACGCGAATATGGATACCGATCTTCGGACGAGAGCAGATCAAGATCTCAGGCGACAGGATATGGACTTTCGGCAGCGTTTTCAGACCACCGAGTTCGGCGATACGGATCTTCGTGTGAAATCTGACGTAGATTTGCGACAAATACTGAGCCTGCCATTCAAACCGGCACCCGCGCACGACCCATGTACCGAAATTGATGCGAGTATCGCGTCGCATCCGCCGATGCTGTACAAAGTTTACGTGGTGGACATACCCAGACCGGATTATACGAAACTAACAAAAGAGGACGCGCAGGTCAAATACGATCCGCGTCTTCGTAAGATCTTCCGCATTGTCCAACCTGAGCTGGCCGACTCACCAATGTCGCCGCCGCCGCCCCAGGTCAAACAGGAAATACCAAAATCTCCACCGCAATGCACCGTTCGTACAGATCCGCGACGGAAAACGCTCGAGGCAGCCGCTTCCAATCAGCAATCATCCTCGCAAAACGTGATCAACGCTTCCAAGGGAAGACAACCGCAACCGATGGAAGCGATGGGACCCAATATGGGTCTCACTCCGGTCGGTATGCAAGTGGGACCGCCTGGTATGTCTGGACCACCGCCTGGCGGTATGCCAGGTCCACCGCAGAACATGATGGGTCCAATGGGTCCAAATTACCCGATGGGTATGGGTCCAATGAGGCCTATGATGAACCCCATGCCGCCGCCTATGGGCATGCCGCATGGCGCCGGTGGAATAGGTATGAACGGACCCATTCCGATGCCATCCCAGAATCAGATGAATTTCGACCCACGTTTTAACGTGCAACGTAACAATGGAGCTGGACTGTTGGGTCCTGCGCCCGCTCCTTCGTACGAAGGAGGTCCTCCTTATCCTTGTGCTAGCAGTTACAATAATTTTGGAGGACCCGGCGGCGGCGGCGGAACTGGTGAGCCCGGTATGATGGGATTCAATCCAAACGGGTCAAATGGGCCTAGTTTTGGTCCGATGGGCGATGATTGGGGCCCGGGCAACAATAGACAGCGTGGCGGTCGTATGCGCCGAAGGAATCGCAACAGGACCAATATAGTGACTAATAATTGAAAGAAATAGCAAGGGAAATAAATTATATATATATATATATATATATATACATACATATTGACATATAGACTGTGAGCACCTGATAATAATTCTCATGAGCAATCAAACTGCAACGTGCTCGATTGTATATTTTAGTCTTTCCAGTTTATTTTGACGGTATCACTATGAGGTTTACAGATTTATTATCACTCTATAGATTTATTCTTAAATTATAAATATTTATGTAAATATATATATTATATAAATATTCCTAATCATCTTTGCTATTTACTTTTCACTTATATATTAAATCTATAAACGACTACTTAAAAACTTACTCAAAAAAGTTATGATTCTAATAATTATTGTATTAATAATAATTATGGTCGACAGATTGTAAACTCTAGTGACGAAGAAAATAATAGCTCGCATCGTATGTAATTCTTTAATAAACGCAGCGGGAGAAACTGCACTGCATGTAATGCTCATACATGCATGATTTTCTATTTGTATGGAAAATCTATGCGTTCTAAATAATGTGCAAAACATAACGTATTGAACACATCCATCTAATTGTAATTTGTCGCATAAAATTCTCGATACGTCGCTAGTGAAATATAATCCGTCAAATGAAGGATATCCATAGATATATTTCGATGTGTATCCACTAGTTTATAAATAGGTTCTATGCAAAAAAGACACTTACCATAAGTCATGCTGAAATAATTAATTCAAGAGTAAACGAGCGGAGCAAATGCGATAATAGAAACGTTAATCAAGATAATTTTTTTGTCTTCCATGCAAGTGGCACGCTGAGTGCGTGCGATTTTTGCATACACGTTGTCACTGTACGATTCGCGAAGCAAGCGGTTTCGTACACTGATATGACACGATCTTTATCCATATTGCGGAAACATACCGTGGAGTTGTAGAGAATTTAACGTGAAATGCAATATTTTGTAAAGAAGTCAATATATAGTGCGCGAAAGAAATTTTGCGGCGTATATGATATGTAGTACTTTTTTATATTAAAAAAAAATATGCGCAAGCATGTAAATTCCGGTATTGTATCGATTTTTGCTCGAAATAATTTATATATTATATAGTGCTCATTCTTGTGCATCTCAGACAAACTATTATTTAACGCTTTATTAAATTCTTATAGATTTATGTGCGACTTAAAATAATAATAACGATAAAATCTGAGTAATAGCGAGAAAGGAGAACAATTTCTCTAGGATTGTACGTATATATTTTCTTTAGGATAAATTTAGAAATAAATATGAAATATTTAAATCTTTTATTTAGATGTTATTAAATGTTAAATCTATGCTGCGATTATATTTTCATCTATCGCTACATTATGATACAGAGCAAAATTACATTTGTAAAAAATAAAGTTTACTATTATATAGTAAGATTTTTGTACAGATGATAATTGTTATTTTAAACGCAAATTCTTACTGCTTTATCTCAATGATGTAAATACTACTATATTAATTCTATGCACTTTTTGAAATACAATTATATGATAATATGTATATATGTATGTATGTATGTATATATATATATATATATATATATATATATATATATATATATATATATCTTATATATGAGAAATGGATAATTTTTATACGATATACAACTTGTATGAAGAGTTGTATTCTTTTTTTTTTTCTAGCGCTCTCGATTGATTTTATTTTAAATTTCGAATGAAAATGAGCGGCGGTTTTAACTGCAATTCTATATACATTTATCAATGTACAATGGAACTTAGAGGATCAGCACGTATCGATGATAAGTCCAATCGTGCATCCATCTCGTCGTCTAGCTCTCCCACTATCGCTCTGAAAAAAAAGACACTTTATAATTAAATATTTTTTACAAATATGTTTATGACCGTTATTTTCTTATATAAATAATAATGCAGAATAAAATTATATTTTTCTATTTACATTGCGAATATTGATGTATCAATAAAAGAAACAATCATGTTATAATACGATTATTGAAGTTATGGTTTATACAATTTATTTCAAGGCTATACTAACACATTATCTCCTCTGATAATATGTAAACCCAAGACAACTTGTTCCACTCCCTGTGTTGTACTATATACCCGTTCATGTGATTCATCGAGAATTATGTTGATAGTCTGATCAAAACCTTTCAATGTGCCCTGAAATAAAAGCTCGATTTGAAATTAAGTCAAATATTAATCGCATAGAAGATAGAGTATTACGATAATAAAAGTTTGTTTATATGTAGAGTAATTACAATTAAATTCTTGAAATATTAAATATTTATCACATAAAGTAAAATATTATAAGAGAATCGTTAAGAGTTTAATAATCCTAATATGCAGGAAAACAATGTAAATAAAAAACAATGACATTGTAGTCTATTATGCTCATGTGATTGAAAGCAAATATTACTATGCAAAGCCTGAGACAATCATAAATTATATTTATGTAAATTCATGCGCATTCGCATGACTTAGCAAAATTCATATACTTACTATAAAATTCCTACCATCCGACGTGATAATAGAAACCGTATCTAGATAGTGTTTAGGTTAATACAATTCTCGTGATTTTAAAAGATAAACAATATAAAAAGGATACGATTCATATAACTCTCTAATCCCGACGCCATTATCTGTTCACAATTGTTTAGTAAAAGATTGATATAAAACCGCATAAGTCAGCGAGTCATCAACTTTTCCGACACATGCAAATTAATGATTAGTGACAGTAACAACAAACTCTCACAAAAATCGTAGACCGCATTCAAACCGTAATCATTTTGCATCATCGCAAGAACTGTCAAAAAGAAAATAAATTTCCCTAGCATTTGATTAAAGCCACATTTACAACAATGCCTTTGAACTCATTGGCTGGTTTCAGAAAACATTACGCTAGGATAACTAGATTTTCGAAAAGCTATCTAAGTTTTTGGTGAATATATAGATTAAAAAATTACAATTGTTATTCAAAAATTGCACAGTCATACATTGTATTTTTTACATCCTAATTAAATAGCCATTAATTGAGAAAAACAAAAATATGTGTAATCAGTTATATTAAAAGGAGAAATTAAGATTATAAAAAAAGAAAGATATAATAAAGATTAAGTTTGGATTAATACATCGCGTTATTTACCACGCGATTTTTTATCGTAGCACAAGAATAACAATGGAATCGTTATCGTTAAACAAACACAATTTTTTAGAGATAATAAAATAATTTATATAGGTCAAACACGCATCACTTTTCCGTAGTGTAAATAATAGACATCGTTGATGAAACAGACTCGAATTAAATTAATTTTGATCTACATATAATTATAAAATGAACAAATTAAAAGATCATAGAACCATTGGATCATCATTCTATAAAAATGTATTTTTGCTCACGCAAATGCAACCACCGTGCATCGAATTTCAAGGACACTTTAGACAGGTACAAAAAAATACATAGCAGGAACAAATTTTTATTTATTTATTTAATTTTATATAATGTAAGTTAGAAATTTTTAATACGAGCATCTCATTTTTTCCTTCTGAAAGCGTATGTTTGATAAACCTAATGCGGCCGGTTTCCTGCATGTATCTCATTATCTGTCAATCATATACGACGCTGCACTTTTTAAGCAAATGGTCAGATGGCCGATTTTTTGCAAAAGGGATGAAGTAACGTATCGTATCGAAATGAAGAACTTTCTCTCCATTCTATCGCGTGATAATCCCGATATTAATTTTCCACCAATATTGATATCCCACCTGATTCAATCGGGAGGTACCAAGTTTCTTATTATTATGTGGAAATTATCACAAGTCGCGCTTAGAACTTATATTAAAAGAGAATGTAAGCAATATGATGAATATATATATATATATATATATATATATATATATATATATATATATATATATGAAAAATAATAGCTCTCCTTATTCCGGTATGACATAAATTATGATTTATCCAAGTCAAATTTTTCAGTTGAAGGAGAATTGTGGAATGCACCTTGTCCAAGTCCAATAGATCATTTAACTACAACATATTTTAATAATGTAATTGCTAAAAAACATAATATTATAATAGAAACTCATAAGGAAATATACAGAATTCATGATAATACAACTATCTTTCTGAAGTAAAAGTCAAAATTATTTTCATTTTGTAAGATGAATAAGATGTAGATGTGTATATCAGCTTGTATAATTGCATTATATATTTTAGCAGCGAGATTGAAATATTAAATGCGTATAAATCGGAGATTTTTGATAGAAAAGAAAATATAGAAAAGCTAGCTCTTAATACATCAGTTCATCAATTAATTCAAAAACGATTAAAAGATGTGGAGGATAAAGAAATCATAAATTGTTAGTGTTCAATAAATATTTCTGTAGGTAATCTTTACTTATCAATAATTTGCACATCTTTTTTTTATATTTACAGTGTGGAAAAGAAATATTCTTGAAAAAATGCAATACATATGTGAAAAAAATAAAGAATTAAATGAATTGAGAAAATCTTGCAATTATTTGTGTAAACTTGTCCTGAAGATAAGCACAAATTCTGAAATTCTTGATGCAAATAACTTGCCCAAAATTAATTGCAATAATTTCTTATTACAGGTAAGATAGAAATCATATATATAAAGAAATCTGTATTATGCAAAATTACCTCTTTTTTTTCAATTTAAGCGGACAATCAACAATTTATATGCGGATAGCTCCATCATTTCATTCTCTACCTTGCTCACATTGCTCTATTTGACATTTGTACAAATGTTATATCATATAAATTCTGCTGATTTCTCAGATTTATCACCATGTTTACTATTTGTTCAAAATATTTGCCAAGAAATAAAATTTCTACACATGCTGTTTATTGCACTGAATACTAGAATTAACAGTATAGTTAGAGATGAACAACATGAATCTCAAGAAATTGAAAACACTTATAGCAATTCTGATATAATCAGCAAATTATTATTAACTGCAAATTACAAAGTATTTTTGCAATCTCCCAAGATTAATTTTAACTTCAGTGAACGTGTGGATGATGATTGTTTCCATGAAAAATTGTGCTCGTCACTGAAAGATGGTGTGATAAAAGGTGTTATTTGTTAGAATCTTATTGTTTTTCAGAAATTTTCAAGTGACTTTATCAAAAAACTGTTAACAATTCCCAGGCAAACATAAGGATCTATTTAAAAGGTATGCAGGAAAACATCGTCCATCTCGTGAGTTGTCTGCGGCATTATTAGACTTTAGCAATTCTTGGAACAATATGAACGGATGGTTGTCTCCTCGTGCACACTCCACTAAATGCATGCAGGTTTTAATGAATGGAAAACCACTGTCTCCCTTGTATTCTCGATTGTTACATCGTTCTAAATTGAATCTAAAACGTTCCAGAGGTCTCTGCAATATTAAATATTTTAATATTTTGTTGAAATTTTGCTTTCTTGTAATTTAAAACTAAATTAGTGTATTGGCTTTTAGAAAACTTATTGTACAGTTCGAGTGCAAGCTACGAAGGATTGAATTTAACACCAAGAAAACATCGCTCAAAATCTGGACAAATAACAAAGAATAAATGTGATGGAAAAGCGAGAGATCTCTTTAATTCTGCTGCCATATCATCTTTATCGTATGTATCCTCGAATTCGGAAAATTAACAGGATACAGATATTTGATGAAATTAAAATTCACAATATTAGTATGCAATATTTTCAGTTACTCTAACTTGAAGAAGATAAATGACAATAATGTAACTTTTTAAAAGTATAGACAATGTTAGTTATTTGAGAGAACGTTAACGTTAATTTATATATTTAAATGTAATACATATGTGTGATATATTATATTGATTCATGATCTATTTATTTTACTATCGTTATATATATTATTCCTTTGAACCTTAAGGTTGAATTTGCACACCCATACACACATACATACAGCTTTTTTTAGAATTTAGCCTTGCTTAATGCAGACGAAAGAAAGAAAATAATGAATAAACTTTTTCGTAAAATTGCTCGGAGAATATTACAACTCCTAGAACAATATTTTCTATCATTTCTGAAAAAGATTACCGCATAGAACCATAATCCTTCCAATATTTTCAATACATGTTCACCGGAAGATAATCTTCAACCTATTCTCAGAATGCGCTCGCACTTGTCGCGAAATTATTCAGATTCTCAAGCCTTTATTCTCTGGCATTAAAAAAATTCGCCTGATTGGAGATGAATCGTAATTTCGCAATAACATTGCGAGTATATTATACTGTAGTGTATTGTATATGCACAATGTAAGCAAATGTAAGAAAAAGAGAAAGAGGGAGAAAGAGAGACAGAAAAGTGCATACGCGTCGCGCAAGTATGGCGGTAATCCTATCAGCTGATAGTGTCTGTCGTTGAGATGACGGAACAGATTTTGGTTAATCAGATTAGCTCATAGTAAGCACCCCCTTCCTCGCCACCATCGATGAACATAAGTTGCGTGTGCTGCTGGTCTACGTTACGTATATACGATGCAAATGACGCATAGACGCATAGAATGCTGATGCATTTCTCGTACGTTGACACAAGATACTACGATACCAAGGAAGAACCGAAGACGAGCACGCATCGCTGACAAGCGGAAGAGAATTCGCGGGAATGTCGCAAGGTCTAGGCAGGGTTCCGTCGAGTCGAAAAGTGAAAGGTTAAGAACCTTGATTTCGGCGACGATTGAAGGAGAAACCGCGAGAGCGAGTCCGCTTTGATCGCGGATCGGCCTGCGTGAGCGGATCAATCTGTGATGAGCGACTCCGAACAGCGGCAATTGCACGTGCCTTATCGAGAGTACCACAGTCAGAACAATACCGGTCCCGCGGTCACTCTCGTGGAAACCGATGCGCTGGTGGATCTGTCCATCAGCAACCATCATCAGCGTCTATCGTCGCAGAACGAGCTGCCACCGGCGCCGCCACCGCCACCACCACTGGCGGATCTCCTGCCCGACGTTGAGTTCATTCCCGGTCTGAGCAACGACCAAACTCTAGCCATAGATTCTTCCGGGATCGACCGGGAGAGCCAGCCTCTCCTCGGTCGCTTGGAACTCGATGTTACGTTCAACAGATTTCCAGGTTCGTCGAATTACGCTTCATTACGGCTCTAACACAGTTAATTATAGCAGTGGTCTTTTTTTTAGTGCACGCTCGTTCGTGACTCATTTAGTGACATTCCGAGAATCGTGATTACGAGTGTTACCTAGTACATGGTATTATGTTTCTATATGCATTGTAGATGATCCACAATTCACGGAACTGGTGTGGCAAGCTGAGTGTGCAATAGACAATGGGGTTTATCCAGAGAGGATATACCAGGGTTCCAGCGGTAGTTACTTTGTCAAAAATCCCACAGGGGTAAGATGTATTTCTCTAATCCTCTTGCAAAAGTAAGGAGTTTAGATTCCATTATAGCTTCTAGTGGAACTAGTGATATACAAGCGTCGCTGATCTCATACTGTTCTTAACAGAAAATAATAGGTGTATTCAAGCCAAAGGATGAGGAACCTTACGGCAGGCTGAATCCAAAATGGACAAAATGGATGCACAAGCTCTGCTGTCCCTGCTGCTTTGGCAGAAGTTGTCTGATCCCGAATCAGGGATACCTGAGCGAGGCGGGCGCAAGTCTGGTCGATCGCAAATTAGGCCTCGGCGTCGTGCCGAATACTAGAGTAGTGAAACTTGTCAGCGAAGTGTTCAATTATCCACGACTGGATCGTCAGAAGGCACGCATGAAACAGGCTATCATGGACCAGTTTCCCACAGTGGGATCGCACTTCAATCGTATCGGCTTGCCACCAAAGGTCGGTTCTTTCCAAGTCTTCGTGGACGGCTACAAGGACGCTGACTATTGGCTAAGAAGATGGGAAAACGAATCTATGCCGGCGCATTTAAGTCGAGAATTTCAACTTCAATTCGAGCGTTTAGTCATATTGGATTATATCATCAGAAATACAGACAGGGGTAAATCTAATTGCTGCTTGCACCTGTTATAAGTTATATCGTATCTTGTTGTTTGTGTACAACAAAATAATCTCGTAGGTAATGACAATTGGCTGATCAAGTATGACACTAGCATCAACAAAAATGGATCCGAGCAAGGTGAAGTGAAGATCGCGGCGATCGATAATGGCTTGGCCTTTCCTTTCAAGCATCCGGATTCTTGGCGGGCGTATCCTTATCATTGGGCATGGTTGACCCAGGCAAAACAACCGTTTAGCGAAGTCACGAGAGAGCTAGTCTTGCCGCAACTCTCGGATCAGAACTTTGTACAGGATCTTTGCGACGATCTATACCAATTGTTTAAAGTAAATTACATTGAAAAGATTATTATTATGTAATACATGTGTGTCTTATATGCATCAATAAATATAATTTGTTCATCTATTTTAGCAAGATAAGGGTTTTGATCGGCATCACTTTGATAGACAAATGAGTGTGATGCGTGGTCAGATCTTGAACCTACAACAGGCCCTGAAAGACGCCAAAAGCCCAGTACAATTGGTACAAATGCCGGCTGTAATTGTGGAAAAGTATATATTCTTATTTATATCTATCAAAAAATAGAACAAATTAGACTATATATATTAGATGTTAGATGCATAATGTGCTTATATTTCGCAAAATTTGTAATGTGCTTTATTTTATTCTAGGGCCAAAGGAAACGGTGCTCCCAGGTTGTTTTCGTTCTCTGACACGTTTACTCAGCGCTTCCAGAACAAGAGCCCATTCTTCTCTTGGTGTTGAAGAAAGGAGTTGAGTCAAGTGTTTGTGAATCAGTGTCAGTCAGATGATGGAACTGTCCTGCCCGTCGCGCGAATAATGTGTAATGAATTATTTTTCTAAGTTTATCCTATTACACATTTCTACCTCTCTTTCTTAAGTTTTATTTCTGTGCGACTGCAGATTAATCAGGAGGAGATGATTATCACTTTTAGGCTGTCCTATATTTATATATATATTTAATCTCTTTTTCTCTCTCAGTTTTTAATTGAGATATAAAATAAAATTCGTACAACTATATATTGTATACAGTAAATACATATATATATGTATAATATTAAATTACAGATTTTTTTAATGCGCTTAATGTGCGAAAAAAAGTGTAAATTAGGCGCGTTTAAAATTTAGCTATACATAATATATAACCCACAAATATGGCATAAGCCAAGTTGCACGCTTGAAATACATCTCTCGTGTCTTCCACATTCACGTACACATTGTAGCTTGTGCCAATTGGTGAAAAGAGTTCATAAATCAATGCCTAGAGAACTAATGTCATACAGCTACAATTTAGAAAAATTGAAAAACAAAATATCTTATATTCTTCTATATTTGAAGGTATATGATATTTTCTTTTTTTCGTTTTTTGCGTCAAAATATGATGTTAGTTTGTCACACACAAGAGGTGTTGATTATTAGATACTTAAAATGCTGTATACAATTTTTTAAAATTAAACTGTGATCTTTCGCGATACACACGTCGTTTCACACGTGTATTGATGAACGAAAAAATTCCATGTAGTTACAACAACGCTCTAACCATTAAGTACAAATTAAATTGCTACTGAAATACATGGACGAAATAGAGTTTCTAGTGCAATTTGTATGATATTGTATTTTTGCCTATTTTCTTTAGGTATTACATATGTCGTTTTACCTACGAGAAAAAAGAATCATGCGCAATCGTATTCGAATCTAAATTCATATCACAGATGGTACAAGCAAATGATTAATATCTCGAGAAGTCTCGATTATATATTTTTTCGGCGATAATATCACGAAGTTAGTTTCTGTATCATGTTGTATGTATGTCAGACATATTTTATTAGATTTTTACAATGTTACAAAACTTTAACTCTACAAGATATATAATATTATTTTTAATGTTTTGATATTTATTACATCATTTTTTCTGCAGAGAAATATTAATGCAATTGTGCATTGTGCATATATATATGATACAGTAAGAAGAGAGGGAGTCATCTAAAGCTGCAATATGGAGGTTGTTGAGCTTTGTTCAAAAAGGAGAGCCTTATCTGCCAAAACAACGTGCCCATGCAAGGCTAAAGTAACGTTTACTTTATCTTGCAAACTCAATTATTTCTAATGATTTTTATACATAATGCTGAAATCCATTATCACGACTGACCTTTCGTATACAATGTTGATTGAATGATGTTTTTATTATAAAAATTAATTGAGAAATTGCCCAGCCAAGAATTATTTATATTTATAATTTACAATTGTTACTAATTATTATTATTCCATATTGTAATATAATATACGAACGATTATATTATATTTATATATCAATTATTATATAATATTCATACACGCATACAGTATGCCAAAAGGTACGTGCAGCCTCCGCGTGCAAAGTCCTTCGCACCGGAGCGATTATACAAGGTGCCATCGAAACAACTCGAGACCAATACAACTTATTATTTATCGTATTTGAAAGTGGATCCGCGTTGCACTCGATCGCAACCGATTCGGCCCGTTCACAGTCTTCAGAGCAGTACTGGAAAATTTGCCGATGAGACGACAAACCACTTATCTTACAGGCCCGTATGGCAGATTGTTAAAGCAGAGCCTATTATACCGAAACGTAGGTGGGTAAGAAAAAACTCATATGTCATATCTTTTTGCGCCGTCTTCGCAATGTGCAAAAGGAAAGTATTTTTGATACAGGCACGAATGTGTCTACCGAATAAGAATATCAAAATTTTATTATATTTTTGTATTTTTTTTTTACCCAATTTTTACACTTTTTACATTTATTAACAATTTACCATTATTTACTATTATATTTAGATAGAGAGAAAAATGGTTAATAATTATTATTTCTATTTTTTATTTATAATAATAATTGTAAATATGTATAGTTATTTATGTTATTACTAATTATTTATTAAAAATTATTTTATTAATTAATAATAATTTTAATATAATAAAAATATTTTAATTCTAATGTAAATGCAAATAAAAGATATATGTAAAGATTAACAGTAACATAGTTGCGCATACAAAAGTCTTTAATTATTATTACTTAAGTTTTCTAATTTTACAAATTATAGTTATACAATAATTATATTTTATTTATTAGAACGACAGCTGCGGGTGTAATGGAAACCGAAACAACGATTCGACGTGATTATCCACCAAAGCATGTCGAGAAGCCAGAAATGATTATACCTTGCGGAAGTATCCGCACAAGTTCAGCACCCTTAGATGACAGAACGATGACGAGACTATCATATATTTCTCCTGGACCTATTGAACCTGCAATCAGTTTTAAACCGATAATAAAATATTGTCCACCGAAGCAGCCGCTATTTAGAGAGACGACACAGAAGCTGAGCTATCAACCCTTTGTCGTTGATAAGAAGGAACTCCCTTCCTGGGCACAAAAACGGGCATATAAGTATGTATCATGCATCTCTGAATCTCTGAATATTATACATTTTTTGATACGATTATGTAATAATAAATTAATAATAAAGCACACATTCAATAATATAAATTGTTCTCCATAAGGTATTTATTTATGTGTAAAAAATATTGATTCAAATATATATGACTTTATTTCGAATATTAATTAAATTCCCTCAAGAATATATAAAGTAATAAAAATTAGATTCCTTGTGAGAAATAATATAATTATATAACAATATTTATCTTTTTTTTTCTCTCTTATTTTTATGCGTGCGTATAATATAAAAAACAATATTAATATATTTTAACTTGAATATTTTTAAGACCGCCAAATATTGCAATGTGTGGCAAAACTACATATTCCGAGAGCTATATAGAGAATTACGCAGTTTCAATGGAAAAACCTTTTCTTCCTATGGCGGCATACATATTTCCTTACGGTGCCGAATTCGCGAATAAAACTATTTACAAGGAAAGCTATCTGCCGGCTGATGCGGAGCGCATGGAGCCGTTTATTCCTTACGGCAGTATCTCTATCCCCGACGTAAAAATGGCCACCGATACAACCAACAAGGTGATCCTGTCTTCTCCGATTATGTCTGGATAAAAACAAACATAGGGTATCATTTTATAGTTGAGTTATCAACGTGTCTGGACTGAAAGGCGGAAGCCGTTCGTGCCACCACGCCCTAAGGGTATAACAACCGGTAAAATGCAGTCGGATACGACGACTCGTTGCGAATATGTAGCAAAAACGACATTACGTCCAGACCTTATCATCCCATGCGACAATATCCGCACTGCCGACGTACCGCTTGAGAGAGATACGACTACCGGGTTGTCTTACGTAAAACTTGACGGAATAAAACCTGTTTGCAGTTATAAGCCTACAGCTATGCAATATCGCAGGTAAGATGGAGAAGCGTGAAAAAAAAGATATATTAAAGATATAAGTAAAAGATATAAGTATATACTAAATCAAACAGGACTACAAACTATATCTATATGTTAAAAAAAAAAAGATTTTTAACGAAAGGAATTTAATTCCTCTCGAAAGAAAAAATCTTTTCATCTAAAAAAGGAGACGATTAAACTATATTCTTACGATATAATTAGCCTGTTTTTCAAATTGTTGCATCAATTCTGCATCCCACTTTGTCCACAGGCCGGAAATTAAGATAGATTCTGAAACGATAAATAAATTATCGTATCAGACATGGACGTTGAAACCTAAAGAAGAAATCCCGTGGGCCCAGAAGGGTAAGTATCGGCCACCGAAACATCCGATGATAAGCGACACGATCTATCATATGAGCTATCCTGAACCGGGTCACTATGTCGAGGATAATACGTCCGAGTGTTTGTGTCCAATTGATGAGCAAGCTGATATTTCTATATCTACTCCGGCAAGAGCAGCATCTTAAATGTTTTTGAATTAGACACAATATACACTTGCTGATATATTACGCATCACTTTAATTCATTAATGATCTATTTTCAGGACAAAGATTCTTTATAGATAAAATATTTATTCTTTATTAGATAAAATAAAATTATTTTAGGATAAAATCAAAATAACAAAATTTTTTTATAAATCTTCTAAAAAAAGAATATCCTCATGTATGTTCTTTGAATATCTAATTTTCCGGAAAAGAACGTAGAAATGGTTGCTTCAATTAGAATTGTTACACTAATTGTTGATCTAAAATTCTTTATACCATATGTCAAAAAGATTCTAATATCAAAAATGAAAAAGCAAAATTAAGCGGGTTTATACATTTTGCTCTTCGAGAATTGTATGATAATTCTATTCTAAGTACAATAAATAGCCGGCATATTGATTTACAATGTACTTTATTGTGAAAACATGCATGTTATATCAAATATAGCAATGTAGTAAACAAGGAGATGGGCACATCAGTAATATAATAATCATTTCTCGCTTAATCATTCTCGATAATAAAATAAACTCTAATTTTCAATAAAAAGAACAATAGATAATAATAATGCCTATATTTACTCAAAACGCACATTCTCATACACATATAATAATATAAAGATAACATTGTGTATGTATTCCTATTCACGACGGATTTATGTTTTATATTATGGATACATATATAATAATTGACAAATTTTCTGTTAATATATGCATATAAGAAAATAGAAGAAAATAGACCATAGTAAGTTAACTTTAAGTTTACAATGTATATATATATGTGTGTATCTAAAGATGGGATTGCTCTTCATATATATCTTCTTATTCTTTCTTTATACATTCTCCCTTTTTGCTACAAAAATTAGATTATCTGCTAAATAACGCATATATGAATTTCCATGAAAAATCTCAGAAGATCATATATGTATATATAAAAATTTAATATTGCGGGAATAACGATTAAGATATAAAATAAAAACTAATTAAAAAATTGCAACTTATTTTCTTAAATCGGCTAGAATTTGCCGAAAAATGTAAGAATATAAGGTTTAAAAAAATTTAAGGCACTCAAAAGATCATATCAAATGTCACATTGTTATAATCTATTCTAAGAGATTTGATCTGATCTTTTCCTAAAACTCAAAAAAAATGCAATCAAAGATTTTTCATTCAATATAAAATTCGATCCTTTTCCAATAATCCAAACATTCTATTGAAACTTGACTATACAATCATGTATATGTATATGAAGATGATTGTCTATTTTTTTAATTAACATTTCTTGTACTCTCAAAATCTCTTCGGTAAATATCTAGCTCCTATATCTAATTCTTCTAAACATATTTTTAAATTTGAAAGTAATAATAACATTATTTTTTTTATACAGTGTTCTCTAAAAGTGTAAAAAATCAATTTGCGACTATCAAATATTCTTTGAATTATCATTAAACATTAAACAAAAAAAAAGAAAAAATGAGCAGATTATCTGTTAACATTTTTTTCTACAAAAAGATATAAGCATTTAATAAAAATAATTTTTATATATACATGAATTTATATGTATATATATGTCATACAATGTATAGATACGAATTGAATTTCTATTCTTATATATAAGGTATGTAATTATATTTATAAGAGCCTTTTCAACTCTTTTCATATATCGTAGATAATAACAATCTTTGTACGTAGATTTGTTTATATTCTACAAAAATTTAAAGTAATGCCATTAAATGATAACGTTAAAGGAGATATGAAGAATGTAAGAAAAAGCAAAGATTCGATAAAATGTCATCAAAACATCAACTGTAGTGCAAAGAAATAATTTTTGGTGTCGCTTTCTCACTAGTATAAACTCACATATTAATGTATAAAAAATAAAAGATTTAGAAGAAAAGTAGAAAGAAGGCATTGACCAAACATCGAAAGATCCTCCGTTTTTCGATTCAGAAATATTTACAAAGAGGGAAGAATTCAAGATTTTCATCCCAACACAAAATATTGAATAAAAATAAATACGCGTGCCAAATATTTTCGTACATTCACGCGTGTTAATATGTTTTGTGCAGAGACCCTCAAACTTTATTACACTTATGCGTAATTTATTTGTGTGCATGATCAACAGATATATATTACTATTTTAAATGTATATACAGTGATCTCCGATTGTAAGCATACATTGCTTGCTTAGTCATTTTTCACTAATAGGACATTAGATTTGTTTTCTCTAAAAATTGCTCTTTGTCAGCATCAAAGCTTAATCTTTTAAATCAGGTAATCAGTTGAAGTTTTAGAATCGTTCTATCGAGAATCAAAGGCTCGTTTGCTTACAATCAAGAATCGTATCTACAATCGAGACTTTCCCACTGTATATATAGATATAGCATATGTAATAGAACACCCTTCTAATTCAGGTATCGAATTCTTTTATTTTGGAATCTTCCCTCAATTCTCCCACTCTAATGGCACATGTGCGAAATAAAAATATCATCGTCCCGCGTTTTATCTTTCACTCGCTTTGTCATTTTGCATTATTAGATGACAAATGGACATAAAAGGAGAATAGCGCAAAAGGAAAATTCCAAATTATTCAAAATAATGTAAAATTTAGAATAAAGACGACAATCGAGAATAGCGAGGTTCTCATAACAATTCTTTACTTTTTTACAATTTTTTAAAGATGTACGAAAGCTAATTCTTTCGTAATTATGATTGCGTGTATATACATGAGTATGAATAGTTTTTTAAGGGGGAAAAAATCATTTTAAGATATATTAATTCCCTCCTTGCATTAAATAATTCACATATCATTGTATAATATATGCTGTTATTATACCAACGTGTAGAACGTAAACTGATAGAGATCGAAAAAAACATCAATATCGAGCTTTATGATGATTATCATTCGCATACCTTTTATTGTGGCTTGATAACGTTGTACGAAGTTGGTATGAAGTCAAAGTCGTTGAAGTTATGTAGTTGGTCCAGGTTGAGATTTTCGTCGATCGGCTGCATCAATTCCATGTTCAAATCCGAGCTTGATGATCCAATGTTTGACTGGCCGAGACCCTGAGCGTAACTATCACAGATCAAAACACATCCCCAATCACTGGCAATTCGCTAGTAATAAATTATCATAAGCATAAAAATATCTTTCTCTCTTTCATATTGCTTTTTTTCCTTTTTCTTTAAAAAAAGTGCGTGTGCTTTTATCTACTATTTTCTTTTTACAGATGCCCGATTGTAGCCGGTATAGTCGGTACAACACGGCAAAAAGGGGAATGACAATCATAAGAGTCCCATCCGAAACAAAGCAGTTGGTACATCAATCATTTGTTCTCGAGAAAAGCAAAAGAAGAAATCGTGCGCATGGTTTATTTCTCCTCCAATCCTTTGTGACGCGTGCATAGTACGAGGCAACAAAATGACGATACATATATATTTTAACGAGTTTGCAAATAACGACTAATTACTCAATTGCCAGCTGCGAGTGATTGGAGCTGTATTTTGCAGGATAGTATCAATTTTTGGTGTTGTACCGGCTTTTTCCGGCTTTCTTAGACACAATTGTTATATTTAAATTGAAACATTCGTCTATCCCGTTCGTGCATTCTTTTCAATATACGAATATTTACGTTCGTACATGTTCAATATATATAATAGGAATTAATAATACACAAGAATTCATAATACAAAAGCTATATATTGCATATTAAGCCATGATATATGGTAAACCGTTGCATTCGAAAAGTGAATCATAGAAAAATACTTAGCAGTCAAAAAATTAATTATGCATTAATGAAGTTTCTGATTGGTCCACAATTGAGATAATTATACGATAGACATTGTTAAGATAGAAATAATTTATACAATAACAAAAATACGATCGATTTTTTTCTATTCCATATATACATATGTATAATCAGAACTTAGCATTTTCTCTATTTTAAAACATTCTCTTCTTACTCTATATAAATGAAAATGTCGTTAAACACGCTCTATTAAGATAGTTATATGTTACATAGTTATACGATCACAAGATAAACTTAAATAGTAAAAACAGCAAAAAAAGAAAATCCTGGAATTTAGAAGAAAGCGGCCGATTCGTAATGTATTCGTATTTGAAAAGACCGAGAATAAAAAAATAGCTAGAAGAGAGAACAAATTGATTGCCAACTGCATCTGCTCTAAAATAAAGTATTTATCTTCACAATGATAAATTTAAAAAGGAAATGAACTAATGAAAGTCAAGTGCAGAAAATAAAGCATCAATTATCTTGAACAAATTTCTTTAATTATATAAATAAACATTTTAGTTTCCTTTTTTTGAATAATCTTCAGTAACTGTTAACTAAATAATACTTGTCATGTTTCTATGTATGATATGTATTATGTTGTTAATAGTTATTAAAGATGATTAAAAAAAGTAGCAAAACGTTTATATCTGGATAGTTAAAAGAATTTATTGAAGATAATTATTGGCATTGTTTTCTACCCTTAGTTCTTTTTAGTCCTCTCTCTTTTTTGTTTTCATATTATTTACTAAACTATTATATTTTTTTTGCACAAATTTATTTAGGAATTTGAATTTTTTTGTTATAAATCAAGTTATTTGTACAATATAGATGTTATAGTTATTTTATACACATTAATGTTAAAAAACAATCAAAATTCAAGTAGAAAACAAAGATCGAACTTTTAATACCAATTATACAACTTGATGCATTATTAACAATATTTAAAGTTAAAATAATTGTATATAAAGGCACTTATATATTTGAAATTATATATATAAAAATTATATATTAATATATATTATATATTAATATATAATTATATATTATATATTAATTTATATATATATATATATATATATATATATATATATATATATATATATATACATGCTCTCTTATGATTAAATACTACGACAGTTTGATAAATTAATATTTAATGTATAAAGTTAGTGGAGTCATATAAAAACATAAGCAGTAAGATAATGAAACAGTGAGTAAATCAATTTTCAATTCTTTGCTTATTTTACTGCTTCATGATCGATTTACTTACTATTCTATTCAATGACTATTCAATGACTTGCTGCTTGTTTTTGTACGTATGTACCACTAGTCTAATATAATGCCCTTTAATACTAAATTTATAGATAGTTGGTCCAATTATTGTAATTATTGAACAAAAATACTAAAACATTAGATATATGCATCGTAAAAAGATACAACAAAATCAAAACAAAAACAAAAAAGAACAGAATATTATCAACATATGATCGTCATTGAACAACCAAACCATCGTATATTTATATGCATTTTAAACATTTTGATAAATAACCCTTATTTGCTGTTCTTTTGAGACTAGTAATAATTCATTATTGTCCAATATATACAATATCATTCATTCAATTAGATATTCCAAATCAATTAGATATGATTTGTTGTATACTTTGATGCATATTGATTTCTTCTGTCGTAGCTAAATTATAAAACTAAATATATCATAAAAATGTCTACAAAAAAGTATCCGCAAAAAAAATACCTACAAAAAGTGTAGGTGTAACTGTTTACATTTCTTTACAAAATTTTGTATCAAAAAATCTTTACAAAAAAAAAAGAAAAAAAAAGAATACTGATGGTTTCTATTTTCCTATTATGGAAAGCCAGAGATATGCAAAGTGTGAGTTATTTGCAAGGAATGTTTCACAATTCATGTTCTTTGCAAATTTATTAATTGTATGTCTTGAAATAATCTCACATTTCATTATCCTCAATAGCCACATCTTGCATATCCTGGTATAGTTAAAATTTATTTTAATATACAATAAAATAAAACAAAAAATGAAATCTTTTATGTTATCAAAAATAGAAAAATTCAGAAACAAAACTCAATAACAATACATATTTAATTATACAGTCCATTTTTAAAGCTGTAGTTCAAAGATATCAAATTTTTCTATCTTAGATTATTATTCACAAAAGGAATACGGAGAATTGTGCTACAAAAGGCGAAAAGGCAATTTATTAAAAAAGAAATTAAAAAAAACCAAATGTATAGAATATCTCTTATTATCCAAATAAATAAAACAAAAAAAAATTTCTTCAAAAATTATATGATTAATAAAAAAAAATATTACATATTTTTATTCAGTTTAACATGTGTAGTGAGATTCGATTGCTTTTCAAGGAGATAACAAAATATAAATGCGTTTCAAACGCATCTAGATATAGTCATTAAATTATCAATTGGAATCTGAAAAATTTAGTCAAGATTGTCGATTGAGCATTCCCCAAGGGACTAACCTTGATGCTACAGACGGTGTGTCCCTTATAGAAGGATCAGGGCTGTGCGTTTGAAATATGGTCTGCGGGGTAGCGGGATAGCTTCCACTTGGTGCAGCTTGGCTGTTGTTATTTATCCCCCCTACGGAGGAATGAGACGGTGTTTGACCACCGAAGCCGGCCGTGCTCCAAGCTGGCACTTGCGTTACTAATTGCGGCTTAATATATCCATTTGTTGATGGTTGCTCTGCAAAAATTAATTAATTATTACTGATTAATTTACTCAATAATTAGATAAATTGGTTCACTGTAAAATTCGACTTACCAGTAACTGGTGTACAGTATTTGGAAAAAATCTGATCTTTATTTATATTTGGATAAAGATACAACAAGTGTTGTAGATCGTAAATGCGGTCGCCCAAGCTACGAATGGCGAAGTCTTTGCCCGTAAATGGCTGGAGCATGAAAACTTCCTTTTGTTCTGAAAAAAAATTGAAGATACAAAAAATTATTGATATGACATACATATCAATAAAAATCACACATAATAATCTGACATTTGTTTCGATATTTTACCTCCAACCCATGCAATAGTAATACCACCGAGTTCAGAATCGGAAAATCGCATCAAGAAAGTGCCTGCCTGACACTTTGCCAGTATCTCTTCCGCTTGCTTCTTTCGGACGAATCCAAGAATGCATCCGTCCATCCATGGACTTTTTAAATGTTCCCTGGTCAACTTCATGATAGCATAGAACCATTCCCAAAATGTGAAACTTCTCTCGGGCAATGGTTCTTTGCAGAACTGTGCCCAGCTCAGCGGCGTATTCGAATAATCTGGCGATATAGTACCGCGGAATGCTTTCTCCGCAAGAAATCTGAGATGGTCCGCGGTCAAAGTGCGACCAGTAGCTGAGGTAAATTTCATATTTAAAGCTTCCGCTACTTGTCGCCATAGTACTTTGTCAGGTACGAGAAACGGCACTCTCCCTGCTTCAGAAAAAGCATTATCCCAAGTAACTGTGGCCCAAGCATGCGGTTCCTGATTGCCGTGTACAATTACGACTACGGGCAGGCTCAGGGTCCAAACTTCGAATACTAATTCGCCGCCAGCGACAGAAAAATGCGATTGAAAAAGTAACGAGAATTTTTCGTCCATCACGGATTCTGTGCCCTTTTTCTCGGCTCGCTTAATTTTTTTCAACTGCATGTTGCGAAAACTCACCGACAGTTGTCCAACCGACTATACAAAATAGTATTATGAAAAATATATAACAATATTTTTAATTATCTAATTTATATTATTCAGAATGTTTACTCATATCTTGTAAAAAAAAATTACTTAAATTTTCAAGTATTTTTATTTAAAACCCCTCATTAAAAAATATATATATATATATATTAACTAAATTTATATATTAACTAAAATTTTTTGAAATAAAACTTTTTTATTGTATGCCTTTTCTAATATTCACTAAAATACAAAGCTATTTAAGTTTTAAATGTTACATTCCGCAAATTTACTAAAAGAAATAGTTTTCGTAAAATATTTTTCATTTTTTTTATTTTTTTAATTTTCTGAATCTCAATAAAAATCAATGACAATTCCCTTATTTTTCCAAGTATAAAAAAAAATTCCTAAGAATTTCAGGTTTTCCATGTTTTTTCAAGAAGTAGACACTCTGTTAATGCGCGCGCGCACACGCACACATGCTTATAATATAAAATTAATATTAAATATTGTCGCAAACCTGATGATATTCCATCGAGCCAACGTTATTTAAAATCTCTCCACTGACTTCGCCATTCTTCATTTTATCGTTCTTCAGCAAAGCATTCGCTTGCGATTCGCTAATTATGCTGGCTTTTACTTGCGGCGGTGTCATGTGAACATTCAATTTAGCGCCGACAAGAAGGCGCACCGTGCTCGTGAAACGAGTGTTGGTTTTCATAACTTGTGGAGGTTGTTTCTCAATAATAAAAGTACTTGTAACCAACGAACTAAGCAGTTGCGTAATTTGAGTGTTTAAAGTTGGGAAAATATTCGGCAGCATATTCGTTACATATATATTAAAGTTAGCGAAGTCGTTCGTTAGACGTATCCCATCTCTGATGTGTTGCCGAGTCGACCAAATTATATCAGCGAGATTTTCGCACCAATTCTGAATCATATCCAAATTACCAGTGAAAGATGCCCCATTGCCAGCTAATTGTTGATCTCTCTTCCAACTGAGTAAAATATCAAAATCATATTTTATAAGTTGACAATATCATACACATAAACATATACATTTTATACATGTCAACATTTTACCTGATAAGTTCCTCATCGAGAATTCTCGATTGTAATATACTCAACTTAGTAATGACATCTTTCATTTTATCCATACATTGCATACGCAAGTGTACTATAGAACCTGTTTTGCTTCTCAATGCCAAATCCCTGTCATTTTTTTGTCTGGAATTCGAAGAACTTTCAGTAACAACATCTGTGTGCTATATACTTTGTAAAATCTACTCTTGAATACTTATTTAAATTATTTTACCTTTTGATTTCTTTTTCGAACTCCATGGGAGTATGCGAAGAGAGCTGTTGTACATTAGCCGCGTTTACCTTTGTATATTCATTATATAGAATAGAAAAGTCTTGTTGTTCTTCTTCAAGCTTTCGTAGGTCATTCGTATTTTCGTATACATTTTGATGTAAAATTGCGAACTGTTTTTTTATTTGCATGGCCGACTCGCTTGATATTGCAATCTTATCGATATTCACATGTGATTTTTTTGGATGTCCTAAGTTTTCAGCTTGTACCACAAGTTTCGTTTCTGTATCTAAGCAATATTTTATTGTAAGAAACAGCCTCAGTGGATCTTCATTATATTTTTGCTGAAATATAAGTATATAAGCATAATTGATTAAAAGCAAATACAGACATCTAAATTCAATTAAATTACAAAATATAACACAAGACAATATGAGAAGAGATATGTATAACTTACACGAAGTATTTTAGAAGCATCTAATAACTTTAATTTCATCAAAAAGTTATCTCCACTTTGTAGATTGCCCATTCTGATTTCTAACTCTTGTATCATTTTTACAAGAAAACTAATTATGTCTGACTCACTTTGTATATTCGAATTTGAATTCCTAGAATAATTGATAATTAATGAATTAATTTAAAACATAAAATTTAAAAAAATTCTGAAAATATTAAAATATATATGTGCAACATAAACTAAATAAAACAATTTAATTTTTTATTAGATCTGATAGTTGCACTAATATTATGTGAAATTTTGTTAAAATATTTATATATATATATATATATATATATATATATATATATATATGTATGTATATATATATATATATATATATATATATATATATATATATATATGTATATATATATATATAAACAAATATATTCATAATATATTTATAATATATTTTAAACATATATTTTCACTTGATTTGCTGGCTCTCTCTTCTTGTAATATAAGAGCAAAACAAATAGAGAATTTTTTAAATTTTATTATGTTCCAATAAAATTCTATAGTATTCTAAATATTCTATAAATTTTTTATGCACAAGAGAAACCATTGAAAAAATTTTCCATGTTTTTCCAGAAGAAATAGACATTTTCCCTCTATCTTTAAACTTAATGTTTATATACTTACTGTTTATATACTTAATAATTTGTCTATACTTACAATAATTGTTGTTCTAACCATGATGATAAGAAATGTCTCACTTCAATTGGAAATTTGTTTTCACTATATACAGTGTGTATTTCTTTCTGTATCTCTTCTGGCAACTTTTCTGCTCTCTGCCACAACGACATACTTTATGATGTTAAACTCTCTGTAAAGATATACATTAAGTTACATTGTTATTAAATAGTCAATTTTTATTATTATACACATAAATGTATTTCTGTCATGTTAGTAATTAAAAAAAAGCCTGAAAAAAGAACTATCCAAAGCATATATAATCATTATATAAGCATTATTTTAGCATCAAATTGAAGGGTAATAATTCACCAGTATTTGATTCAATATTGCAAAAAAAAAATGTATATATAACAAATACAAACGTCTCATTTCAATGAGAAGCGAATAAAATTTTTATTTTTCTTCGAATTACAAGCAATGAATTGCTTGAATTGGAAAAAAAAAATAAAAAAATAAAAAACAATTCTTATGAAACATAGTTCGTAATTCACCGCGGTACCATCTTACTCATCGGAATAGAAACAAATCGGCTCATCTACCTCTCGCGATAGATGCTTGCTGCGTACGAGAATCTTGCTCCGAGATAAGAACGGGGATGCGCAGAATTTTACGCGCGGACAAATTGCACATGATGGTGGAGAATCGCGCGGGGGCTTAGAGACAGTCAAGGCATGTCGAGCGCGAAATCGCACTTTCCTGAGAAGAAAAAAAAGACATGTATCACGCTGCGTAACGCGTAGATAAGAGAGAACGGAGCGGAAACGAGAAAAAAGAGGGGAGGGGGAACAAGAAAGATGAAGACAGAGCAAGCAAAAAGCATGCGATGACTACTGGCACCTGGCAACTATTCTAGAAGTCGTTGGACTTTATCTACTCACCTTCTCTCTCTTCGATTTCGTAACAATCTCCGGCAGAAAGGTAACACGCACAATTGCGTGTTCGCTAGCGCTAGCGCCGCCGCCGCCGCCGCCACCGCCACTACTGCTGCTCGATGTCTTCCGGCCTCTACTGTCTCCGACGTCGTTGACGTCGTTTCCTCCTGCTTCCTCTCTTCTCCTCGTACTCTTATTATGATCTGTGATCCTCGATGAAATGCTGTGCTTAGGCAATGACCCAGGCTAATCGCGAAATGATCGCAGAGCGGTTTCGTAATTATGGGAGGCGGTCACTCTCGCACCCGCACTCATCAGCATCCATCAATAACGTGGTGGGAAACTTCGTCCCTACTCCTACGAATTTTCCTTACCACGACGTAGTCGTCCAATGCCTGTTCTCGTTCTCCAATCGTCTTTCACGCTCGCAAAGAGCGTTGCGCCTGACAAGCGACGTGGGCGATGACAAAATGAACGGAGCGGACGAAATTCTCGGAATTTACTACCGTAAATGGCGCCGGTGGAGGGGCGATCGCGGAGTGGGATGGCCACGTGATCTACGAAAACCTGCGCACTTGGCGCGCCGATGTGATTTATCGATAAACAGCGGCGACAGGTCAGTTCCTTTCGGCCGCTCGCTCTCTTTCTCTCTCTCTCTCTCTCTCTCTATTCTTCTTACGCCTTTCTGCGCATAAACTGAGGCTGCGTTTACGCTTGACGCGCAACCAAAGTTTCAAGGCGTTCGATTGGCTCATTAGAGCAAAAAGAAAAAATCTTCTATTCCTTCCATTCTGACTGATCAATTATAAATGCTTCGAAACTTCCGTAGCGTCAAATGGAGCACATTCTGAGATAAATCGACTATCAGAGCGCGCGCACAGACAAGCTAAGTAATTCCAGGTAAGAACAGATTATCGACATATCATTCATTGATAAATCACGACGGCGGGATTCCAGTCTTCTGCGCAATACACTTATGTAAATAAATGCCCGTCTAGCTTTTAGGTTTCGGAAAAAAATGTAGAAATTATAATTAATAAATAAAAGCAATGTAAAGAATTCAGTCGAATATAATTCTAAATAATAATATACATATACAAGGCTTTGTAAAATGTATAATTTATATATATAAAAACTTTGTAAAATTATTTACAATTTCACATAAAAAAATTATAGACATATAATAAATATAAATATATATGCATCTTTTTCTAGAAATATGTATGTATGTATATATATATATATATTTGTTAATAAAATATATAACGCAAAGTATAAATATAATATCCAGTAAGTGTGATTAATTATCTAATAGCAATTATAGCAATTAATACACTTTATATGTTTTACTATTATATAAAATATAAAGCTTCTACATTTTATCTTTAAAATGCAGCAAAGGCAATAATAATAATAATTAATTAAATAATTAATAAAAATTAAAAATATAAAAATACTGTTGATTAAGTAGGAGTTGTTTAGGATAAAAAGACAGATTATAAAATAATATTTGATTATATCAAATATTACAAAGCATGCATGCCGTGCAAAATGAGCGGCGGTAACGTGAGAAGTAGAGCGCCGATTAGATAGGTCGAAGTACTTCCAATGCACCAAAATGCTGAAATAGAAAACAAGATGTATTTGAGAAAACAAAATTGAAGAAATAGAAATATTTTTACATGAATTTCATTCACTTTAATACCTGAAGATGCAACGATAGGTCCACAAGCGCGAGCCAACGCACCGAGAGAACGGAATGTGCCAGTAATTACGCCTTTTTGATGTTCAGGTCCAATACGCGTTACTAGAGTCATCATACAAGTAACAACCATGGCAGTGGCTGTAATAAATGACGAAATATAAAATAATATTATTATTGCGATATTATTGCGTATCGATATCGTGCTCTCTTAATGATAAATTCGAGTAATTCGTGATATCGACAATAAATAAATAAACAAAATGCTCACAAACTGCGAAAAGAAAAATTCCGGCACACAAAATCGGTACACCGGTAGCGATACCGATGCATATAAATGCTGGAATTATTAGCCACAAACCCTAGAATAATGAAAAAATATAAAATATAAAAAAAATATTACTTAGAATATATAAAATGAAATAAACAATTGCGTGAATTAGGTTTCTTTACCAATTCAGTGATTGCTTTTGTTCTATTTGGAGGAATATGTCGCACCCAACCACCTTGTAAGATTGCCATGGTCAGTCCAATTCCAAGAAACATCCAACCCTGTTGCATACTCGTAAATCTAAATGTATGATGCGTCAGGAATGTCAGAGTGAATTCCAAGCCACTGTAGATAAACAGATATATAAAATATGCTCGACCCAATATTTTTAAATCTTGTCGATCTGAAAATAAAAGTGATACAATTATAGTGTTATAAAAATGATAACATTTGATAATGATAACATTATGCTCTACCATGGAATATACAATAATGGCATAAATTGCTTTTTATGCCTAACCAGAAATATATACCTTGATGACTTAAGGTGGACACTCCATTAAATTGTAAAAGATCTATAGGATTAATGTATGAAATTGCTCCAGATAGTCCTTTCGCTAAAGTCTTTGCTCTGTGTTTTAATTGTAGACTCTCTTTGAGATAGTAAGTAACGAAAAATAAGTCACTTAAAGCCAGAAAGAATGCAAACAAGGCTGGTATCAGATACCACATGCCTTCCCTATTATCACTCGAGATCCAAGCAAAAAACGCTCCTATCATTGGTCCTATTACAAAACCTATGGAGAAGGCTATTCCCACAAGCGCCTGCAAAAAGCAAAAAAAAAAAAAATATTTATATATTTAAATAGTATTCATTTTACATTTTACTTTTATCTATTGCTTTTTACCATTGCCTTTCCTCTTGTTTCTGGGGAAGTCACATCGCTGATAATAGCCATCGACAGACTGATGTTTCCTTTACTGATGCCACCCACAAATCTCGCCAATACAAATATACCAAAATTTGTGGAGAATGCCCATAAAAGATACGAGAATGAAATGCCTGTTAGACATAAAAGCATTAGAGGTTTTCGTCCATAAATATCAGATAATGCTCCTATGATTGGCGATCCGAGAAATTGCAAGAAAGAGTACATAGAGCCTAGAAAACCTGTAATAAAATTTATATTATCCATCCTTATAGCATGTATATATTTAATATCTCACACAAAAATGTCAATTTTTGATATATACAAAATTATTTATGAATGAAAATTTCATGCGTGTTACCTACCTCCATAAAGAACTGTACTGACTTTATCTGGCGCGTCAAAAAACACTTGTATGTTTTTTATATAACTCAAAGTAGTAGAATATAATCCATGTCCATTTTCTATCTCTTTGTAATGATCTAATAGAGCTGGCAACAGCGGCAATATCATTGTAAATGCTAGGAGGTCCAGCAACAAAGATATAAACACCACTTGCACTGTGTTATTTTTGGTTTCATTCATATCTCTTTGTATTCAATATTATGTATATATAATATATATAAATATTTTTTTTTAATTAAATATATAAATTTCGTATATATATGTATAAAGTTTGATAATTTTTTGTGTGTGTTTATAAATCATTCAGCAGTGTCTGCATAGAAGCGAGTTTCGCGACAGATTGTTACGCAAATTTATCGGGGATCTCTCGAAGGTCTCAGGAAGTAGATTATGCTGTAATTTGCG
The DNA here is from genome assembly GCF_021464435.1 of Cataglyphis hispanica. Lineage (NCBI taxonomy): Eukaryota > Metazoa > Arthropoda > Insecta > Hymenoptera > Formicidae > Cataglyphis > Cataglyphis hispanica. The sequence goes on from NC_065959.1 coordinate 2,210,059, forward strand.
AAATAATAGATGTTGTCGCGAACTCGATTGGCACACTTATTAGACTACATATTTAACATAGATATTAGTTTGTCGCACGTGTTCCTCAAATATGATCGTCTTCCGTCCCGGGACGCGATAAGGAAAGACCGCTTTCTAGTTCTGTCATCGTGACACGAGATCATCCCAGCAGATTCGTGTCGACCAAAAGGTGAAAGGCTCCAAATTGTACAATATCCCGTTAAACATATATGTATCTGGCATTATTATTCTCGTAAGCTCGTGGCTCGCGTGTGCAAAGAATGTCGTATATACCTGTTGATACATTAGTTGAATCAGGAATTATGCGTGACTACGGTCAATAAAGTAGATAGTATTTATATCTCGTATCGATAAAATTATCCGTCATTCTTTTATCCGTCCGATGTCTCTTGATTAAAAATTTCAACAACGAAACTTGTAAAAGGGCGGAAAAACTGCATCTATATATATATATGTCAAGAGTTATAAAAAGATGACCTTATTCCTGCCGCATGGCATTTTTTGCATCTTCCTCGAATTTTCGTCGATTCGAGAAAAAGAAAAATTCTCGACCAGAGACGAGGCAGGGAGAAAGGGGAAAGAAAAGACAAAAAGCGATTTCAACGAAAGCGACGTCGAGGAGAGTCGGTCCGCTAAAATCCGAGATCGTTATATATTGTTTTTCATTTGCCAGTGAAGCGAAAAATAGGCGTCGAACGGGCGCACCCAGCAGAAGCATTATGCGCGTTCCGACTTCCGGCAGTGCGCCAGCGCGCGGGATATAACGCTTCGCTCTTACACACACACACACACGCATACACACGTGCATACGCGCGCGCGTGACAGACCCACTTCCTCGCTCTCGAGAACGCGAACAAAGCTTTTTCAAAACTCGTCCCAGAACTGTAACATCGTCTGTGGCCGCGCGAGAATGATCGTTTCTAAATAACATACTACTGCAATTCAATACTCTCGATGCTATTTCTTTCTCTCTCTCTCTCTCTCTCTGTCTCCCCTTTCTCTCTCTCTCTCTCTCACTCTCTCTCTTTCTCTCTCTCTGTCACTGTCGCTTTTGGATTGTAAAGCACGATTCCCGTCCGCCTGCAAGGTTCTCTCTCTCTTTCTCTGTGCGTTACATACGCACGTGGAAATACGGGTTACGTGACGGAAGGGAAAAAGATCGAAGCGTGAGAAATGATCCGATTGATCGGATGCGAGTGGAGAATGCGGTTCTCTTTAGAAAAGAAAAAGGATTCCACCGCGAAAAAGGGAACACCTTCGAAAAGACGGATAAATCTCGAGCGGCAATAACATGCTCGTGAGATCGATGATAAAATTGTCTCCTTGTTGTATTACCTTAATTCTTAAATCACACATTTTCTTGCTCTGTTTCTCGCGCACGTGACATTGTGAAAATAAAATGAATTGGACAGAGAGAGACGAGAAAAGGGAAAAAAGTTGTGGGATTTTCAAAGCATAATTCGAGTTAAATATAATTGATTAGAGACGATTCATCATATCGAAATATTGCGCTCGTGTCTGTAGAAAAACGTGACGTTTAACGAATAGAGGCCCCGGCCTCTCTACGTGTTGAGCAGGTGGCACGACGGCACGAGGAGCAGCGCGTCGTCGTCGTTGGTACCCGCGGTCAAAATTTAAGCAAGGGATCGAGCGCTTGCCATCTGTAGGCTCCTGCCTACCGTGCAAAGGTCCATACGGTGTATTGACGGTGGTACCCGACCCATCTTGCCGTTGCCCCTCGAGATTTTCGAATACATAAAGCGATAAGGGCCGGAATTGTAGGTTTTTACGACGTAATTGTGGCATCGCCTAATTTCGCATAATTCAGTCGATATAATTGATACAAGTTTCGTCGTTTATTAATAATTTAATAATCGTGAAAAGAATTAGATAACAATAGTACCCCGACCGCGTGTAACTTTTTTGCGTGCTAATAATTAATGTTATATTGTGTGATGATTTTACGTAGATTTTTCTCATTAAAATTTTAATAAAAATTTCACGCGAAATACACTTCGCATTTGAATTATATTCGATATACTTAATTTTGTCCTGGTTAAAAAATATTCCATCGTCATGATTACCCCATAGTCGAGCCTGCGAACGAAAAGGGGCACGCGCCGATGACATTGGGCAGGTGTTGACATTGAACAAGCTTCACTCGCCCCAACATTTTCCCTGCGTTTTCTCGATATCGTTTAATGTTGTTCAGGCATTAACTTCGAAATCGATCAAACATTGAGTTTCGAGCATACGAGACGATTTTGTTTGATTCTTTAATAAACGTTAATTTGAATCTCCGTATAGTTAAATTTTCTCCATGATTCTTTGGAAATATTTCAGAAAAAATGTGAACCTTTTGAATAAAATAGTACCGACTCACCGACAATAATGACTCATCGCCAAGGGAGTTTTAAAAATTTGACAATACTATTGGCTACGGTAATTTCTGAAAAAATCCTAAGGAAATCGGAGAAAAAAAAAATAGGAAGGAAAAAGGTCTGAGGCTTAAAATGTTACCTTAAAAAGAAATAAAAGAAAAAGAAATTTCATAAATTGAGAAGAGATGTTCAAAAACAAGGGTACAATACTTTTTGTCAGTTTCGTCAATAGTTACGATTTCATAAATAAACCTTTGTACATCCCAAGGCTAATTTCATAAAAAGAAGATGCATCTTTGAAATAATTATATCTTCGATTTTTACAACGAAATTTGAAAAGTAAATATCCGTCAAAACCATTTTTCTTTTTATTGATTCGTGCATCTCATTTGATTCCGCGTTATGTAAATTCGTCGATGTACAGTTAGAATGGACGAATAGATGGAGAGAAAAAGAGAAACTAGACGCTTTTTTTAGAAGCTTCTAACGTTGTAAAAACTGTGCAAAAACTGCATACAATACCATACGGTTTCCCTGCAAAAGAAACGGGATTCGGAAAACTTTCAGGCACGCAAATTCCGGAGACACGCACGTCTCCGCCGGTTATTGATGGGCTCCGTTCGGTCCACATAATCCAACAAAAAGAGGCATATACAAGGTGGTCCCAAATATTCATTTCTCGTATTCTCGGAATTGTAAAATCTCAGTTTATGAGAGTATCTTTTCTTGCAAAAAATGTTGCAGAGAAACTTATCGCAAATTAAATATTTCTAGTTTTTGATTTTTTTTTTTCATATTCGAGTAAAAGAAATCTAAATAAATTGTACACAATAAATACGTATAAACATACGGAGATTGAGAGAGAAGAGAATATATTTTGAAAGAAATTACAAAATGTATACTTAACACACGCATGTTTGAAAACTAATGACAATTTTAAAGAGAGAATATTTTATCTTTTAATTTTTAAGACAACAGTTTTCTAATCGATGTCGAAATAAAGATTGGAGCATTTTTTTCAGTAACTTTCGAAATCGATATTCAATAAGAGAATTTACTTGTCGAGGAGAAAACTGTCACAAATAGCGCGTTTAGAATATTTTAAATATATGAAGACTACTGCAAAAATATATATGAAAAGAAAATGTGATTCTCTTCGAGAATGAAAAAAAGAGTGACGTGTATACATTCGCGTCCCCGAGATTTTAATCCTCGAAAGCTTTAGATTTTTTATCGCTTCTCAAGATGTATATAATATATCGAGAACCGTCGTTTTAGTTAAGGAAAAATCTTCTCTGGATGGCCTCGAATTTTCGCACAGGAAATCAAGAACGCACTATACATAGAGAGACAAAGGATCCGCGGGCTTACGAAGCAGGGTGCCTGCGAAAAGCTGGCGCGCAAAAGAGAGAAAACGAGTTGGGGAAAAAAAGAAAAATGAGATAGAAAGAAAAAAAGATACAAGAGACAGGCGGCGAAATCTGAAATTTTCTCGGAAGCATAGACCCATGAGCGTCACACGATGAAAATCCTACGGACAATAGGAACAAAGGAAATTTTCGGTACCGGTGTTGTGTGTACCGGCTGGCTGGCAAGCTGCAGCACCGCACCACATACCACCGTACTAGCGACGTGCACAAAGTCCCGCATAAGCCGCGCGTTGCAGCAGGCCAGGTATACATATACAGGGTGTTCCGCAACTGACAAAGCAAATTTTTTGAAACAAGAAAACGTTCCTTTTAGAGAAAAAAAAACTGCTATTCCGTCCGAAAGAACGTTCGAAGAATTAAAAATTGAAAAATTTTCAAATCTCAAATTTTAGGCTCGATTATCAAGATATTTTTACTTCAGATTTTATGTTGGACAGATCCTAATCCGGAATTATCAAGATATTTAATCATATGAAATTCTCGTATAAAAGAATTCTAGGTTTTTGATATTTGACTGAATATATGGTCGTTAAAAAAAAATGTGCGCATCGCACATTTAAACGACTTTCAGAACCAAAGTAAAAGATAATTTGGCCTGAGTTTTCGGTCTGAAGGTCATTTATGTGCCTTAGAATTTAGCGTAAAACTTTTTAAACTATATACATCAAATAAAAAAAAGCTTTAGGAATTAAAGAAATCTTAACTCATTTAGTATCGATTATAAATAAATAGCACATAATTTACTATATTTGGCTAGTTGTATCTAATTCAAAATCAGTATCTGTTTTTGGATAATTTTCTCATACCGAATTCAGATGATATCAAATTCAGATGAAACAATTTGCCCTTGAACTTTCAATTTCAGTTGCGAATCACCCTATATGCACAAGGGGGCTGCATGAGAAGACTTTCCGAATGAAAAAGAGGGAGAAATTGAGAGGGATGGAGAGCACAGCGACGGTTTATACGCCATAAATGATCCGAGGTCTTGTTTCTTTCTGGATGGACGAGGTACCAGTTCTTTTTTTCGGAATAGGAGGGATGCTAAAGGGCTCCCGTCAACCCTCCCAATACAGGGATTGGTACATGTGATGTATTCTATATATATATATATATATATATATATATATATATATATATATATATATGTTTTACCAAGAACGAGGTACATGCGGAAACGACATTTGCAACGAGCGGTCAGTCTCAGAAAAGAAAAGGAAAAAAGGAAGAGAAAGCGTGCATGCGCGAGACATCTATGCAGTTCCTGCAGGAAAAGACCGGAAGAAGATTTTCCAGGCAGCGTAGAATAGAATGAGGTATAGTTTATGTGACGTTTTATGGCATAAGCTACTTTATAAGGTCAAGAGAATAAAGATAGAATAGAGTGGATACGAGCATAATATGGCCTTTAATATATTGTAGTCATGCATTATAAAGATATAAAGAAGACATTTTTTTTTTTTTTTCAGGGAAAAAGACAAATGTGAATACTTTATGTTTTGAACTCTTTTTAAAAAGAGTTTACATTCTAAAATTTTCGTAAGAAGACAACAAGGGAAGAACATGAAGCGAGTAAAAAGAAAATATGTGAATAAAATTATCTTGATAACAATGCAATACTTTAAAGAGATAGGCCCAATAATTTCGAGAGTAACGAGGCATGAAACGATTACAATAAAATTCAACGAATTACAGCTCACATTATCACGATTGTATTTTCCAGAAGAATATGACGTGTCAAGAGAGGTAGCAAGGAGAAAAAAAAGGGAGCGAGGACGATTAAAGAAAAACAGAAAAGGGGCATGGAAATACAAAGAGGAAAAAAGAATGACGTGTAGGAGGAGATGGAGGAGATGGCTCTTGTATGTGTTTGGGCATGTAAGCGTACTTCTCTCACCACGTAAGTATGTGTATATGTGAGCGCGTGCCCGCGCAACCGGCAGCAGATGCGCTCGCAGAGCGCAGCTGTCCTCCTACAAGTGGTTCTCAATCATCCCTTTCCTCGATTTTTCCTTCCCCCTTCCCACCCAGGGGCGCGTGAGTTTGGGCACAAAGGGAATCGCTGTGCGACGATGCGCTACGTATCGATAAACATTTGCAGCTGATCGATTACTTTCTTCCTTTCCCCTCATCCGCATGAGGGGGCGCGAATGTTGTAAAAGATAAGACAAATATGATGTATCTCTTGGGATGAGAGATCGCACGCGAGACACATGTAGAACCAAAGAATAATATACGTGTTACGTATTCTTGTAATGATCATGTTTTCTTCCGACAGAAATTTTGAGAAATTTTGTTTTGATGCCGGCTGAATGTCAGATAGAAAACAACGAAAGAATAAGAAAGGTAAGTTTGAGACATAAAAAAGTAATACACACAAAATAGAAATAAAAGAGAAAAATAAAGTAATAAAATAGGAAAACAAAAATTGTTTTTGTTTTTGATGACTAGATAGAAGATTCATAAGTTTTATTCTTGTAAGTTTCGGATCAAGATATTCTATTCGCGACCGCGCATGTGCATTCGATTTAATAATCAAATATGGATAAAATTTTATTTATACGTAAAGTTTGTTAAGTAAGGAATGATAACGCAGGATAATGTACCGAAAGACGTGCTGCTATAATGTTGAGGAGCGTGCCAACCTGTTACAAAGTGGAGCTTACATTTTTAATGACACGAACACGTGGTGAACGTAAGTTTCAGCTGTTCCAGGTGATACCGGGACGTGTGGTACGCGCAGCCTGACAAAGCGCCGAACTGTTTAAAATCGGTATAATCGCATAATGTAGCTCCTGATTGAGAAATCATTTTCCCAGATTTACTTACATATTACTTCATCGATTTGAAATCTAATAATTGTTTTTTTTTTGTATTAACGATTAATTAATTTTCTTTGCTTACAATGACAGGAGTTTATACAATGTAATTAATTGAGAAAAACCCTAAATCGATTTTTCGATACGTTTGACGTTAATTTTTTGAATTGAAAATAACTAAATGATATATTTTGTTATACATTCAGATCTCATCAAATTTAAGCTAAAAATCCTTTAAATATCTGCTTCTTATAATTAACTTTGTTAATTATTTCGCATAATATTTCTTTATAATATATTAATTTTCACATGCATCAGGTAAGATGAATTCAAAGATAAAATTCTTATTCATATTTTTTGGATGGAGCTATCTTATTTGCATATATTTATAAATGCATAATCAAATGTGACGAACGAGCACGTATACATTCTGCGTGAAATTACTAAGTAAACAAGACTAAACATCTTAGCGAGATGACGAGGCAACCGCGGATTACAAAGCATTATTTATAAAGTACTAACGCAGAAGGCGTTTCATCTCATAGCATGACAAATCGGTCTACGTTTTACCGCGTGATGAAAAGAAATTCACCGGAAAACGCGTATTAAATATAATACGATATTCTCATTGCGATTCGACGAGATTAATATGTTGTAGTTTATCATTTACAGTTGCTCGTTTTAATATTTCTATATAGATTCTTATGCAATTATTCTATTGAGTGCGAAAACTGTATATTTTTTAAAAAATCATTTAATTTCTAATTATATATTTCTATTTATTTTCATATTGTGCATTTATATATATTTTCTCCTTTGAATATTTTGAATATTATAATTTATTCAAGAGAGAATGAGAGAGTGACAATTAATGAGATCGAATAGTCATTTGATTGCGTCTCCTTCGTCAAGGATTGTCAAGTTTAACGGTAACCTTGATATTTTTTTCGATGATTTAGTCATAATATGTGTTACATCTGTTCACGATGTCTTTGTAAGCGTTATATTTTGCAAGAACATTCGTCAATCATTCGAAGCTCTTGCTCGAAATTCTCGATTCTACCCCACCGATAAATCACAAAGCGTTTAATCCGCCGTTCCGTTGAGGAGCGGACTTCCACCTAGGCACCCGGTCGTGCGGAAGGAAGGAAAGTAGGTAGAACGAAGCAGAGGACTCGTCCTGTCGCGGCGGATATCTGTCATTCGTCGTAAATCACACACATACGCGATCGAAACGCAAACCGCCGTTTTTGTCGCGCGCGTTTGTAATCGTCGAGCGTTAATTATAATCGTTGCCTGATACGTCAGTGGCGAGATTTCTCCCCCGGATCTTTTCCATACGTCGCTACCTGATCTCCCATTGGTCGCCCGCCGCCTGTACCTGGACGGAAGAGCAACCTGGACGGAACCTGGACGGTGGACCTGGACGGAAGAAGAACAAGGGGCGGTCGCGTCGATGTTGGTGTGTGTCAAGCCGCTGAAAGGAGCCGCAGGCGGAATCCAGGACAGCTGATACAATTTTGGCGGGCTCCGGACGACTGATCGCGGAACAATGCAAGTGAGAGACAGATAGGTAGAGAGAAAAAGAGAGAAAGAAAAGAAGAAGGAAAGGGACAGAAAAAAGAGACGCACAAGGGACAAGAATGAGAAGAGGAAGGGAAAGAAGGAAGGAGAGAGAAAGAAAAAGAAGTGAACCTCGAGGAAAGGGAGGAAGAGGGAGTTTCTCTCTTCGACATTCGGAGCCCCGCCGTCGCGTTGCGTTGCCGGCGTCGCTCTTGCGTTGCTGTTAAATAAGAATAAGTCCCCTCCCCCCCACTACCTGAGGCCCAAAACGAATAAAGAGGCGGGACACCTGGCCACAGCCGCAGTTTGCTCGAGGTCCTCGTGCAATTCGGTCGGTCGATCGATCGGTCGGTCGGTCGGTCTCCCGAATCTCGTATCGGAGTCCTGTTCTTTCGCTTCGATAACGCGTGCATTCTCGTTCGTTCTCATCAGTATTGTGTTGTGCAGTGGAAGAAAGAGACTACAGAGATAACATTCCAGATCTATGAAGAAGGAAAAGTGATCCATCGCGAGTGATAGACTTTATGATTCGTCGTCGGAATCTATCATCGCATTTATTTCCTGCGGGTGACGCACCTTGATCAAGCGCGCCGCTAGCCGGCGCGGCGCGTCACGTGCTGAAGAATATACGAGGATCGACGAGGAAAAAAGAAGAAGAGGCATTGTGTGAGGATCAAGAGAGAGAGAGAGAGAGAGAGAGAGAGAGAGAGAAAGAGGCGTCACGGCGAATTGACACGGCGATGATTGTCGGCGGCGTCGATCCGCATCTCCGATCTGTATGTCCGCTTCAGAAATCGACGCCGCGTGAGTGATGGAGTTTTCCAAGAAGAGGAAGCGGAAGATTTCATATATATCATGTAAGATCGTGGAAAGCTCGCTTGTTCTCTGGGTAAGATTATAACGATAAAGTCGAATCGACTTTTTTAATAATGATATAATCGTTTTTTTTTTAATAAAGATATAATCGCAAAACAATGCGAGAGAGAAATGTTTTGGGATATTAAAATATTTTTCGCCGACTCGAAATGAAAAACAAGATCAAATTTAACGAAACAAATATAGTTTGCATTTTTTATTTCACTGTCATTGTTTCGTCGGCGCTTTGTTTTTAGTTTTTATCTCTCGTGTCTTTGTATGTTGTATTCAAAGTCGCGGAACGCTATTTCCAATAATCAAACATAGATCGATCGAGAGAGTATATATCCTTCGAGAATAATTCGCAGAAAATTGTTGTGAGATTTCGACCGTTCTCGACCGTACCCGATATATAATGCGAGGTGCGAGACATTGTTTACGTTATGCTGCGTTAGAGATCGAGTTACGAAGAAATGAGACGTCGGCGATAAACAACGCACTTATACGGGCGTATTACATTCGCGCGGGAGTCTCGTTCCTTTCATATTGAAAATCAAATTTCGAAAAATATTACATGACACTACGATTCCTTAAAAAAAATGAGATATATATGTGTAGAGATCGCACATTTCTATATATCATTTCGATTGGTCCCCCCTTCCTAAACCGTGCTACTTTGAAACGAACGGTTCGCGCGCGCGTTGTGTGCGTATCCATGTCATTGTGTGCATAAATATGTATACGAGAATTAGCGCGCCGGGGCCTCGGTTTCTCGTTTCACAGAAATTCCAGCGGTTGGTCCCTATCCGTCCCTATTTCTCGACGAGAGGAGGCCCTTTTTCTCGGGGATCGGCACGACCTATGGTCCATGAGAATGGTCGACCTCGGGCTATGATTTGTGATTCGAAGTAGGCGATGTTAGAGGCTCTACGATTTGGAGACTGACCGCCAAGGCCACATCGGGAGAGCTCCCTGTGTATGCACGCGAGAGAGAGAGAGAGAGAGAGATGCGCGCGCGCACGCACGCACATTTCTCGCCCTCATCAATGGACGAAGGCGTGTGCTCCGCCGCAGCGTGCGTAATCTCTCGCGTAATCTAACGAGTTGTGCGTGTCGCGCGAAACGCGAGCAGACTGGCTTCGCGCGCAATTTCCGGCGGCGATTGTCGAGACGCAAGGTTAACGCACGTTTTTTTTTCCTCGCAATAGTTTTTAAGAATTCGCACGCGTCCTGATTTTTCGCGCCGATTCGTCGAATCGTCAACTCGAATTTATTGGCTCACATATAATGCAAGTGTTGTTTTTCTTTGTTTTTGCTTTATTGATAATTTTTTAAATTTATCATTGATAATTAAATCAATCTTTGATAATTAGAGAATTTTATCCGAAGAAGCGGCTATATAAAAAGCGATCTTTTACTTTAAATAAACTTACTTCTAAAACTTAATTCTATTTTCCATTTTCTTATGTTATTTAAATTTTAATTTTATACACGTTCCTCATAAAAAATATTTTTTTTTTTTAATCTTTATAAATTTTTGATATCCCTTGTTTTCGCTGCTATTATTGACATCCTTCTCACAATAAACTTTTCATTAATAATTGTTAGTGCAAACATTTCAATAGCATTATATTTATTATGTAACTTTCTATAATTTTTGTATAAAAAAAAATGCTAAGTCTTGTCTAGAATTCTTATTTTTTTTTCTTTTTACAGCTTCTGTAGAGAGACAAGCACGTGATCAGATGACGGAACTGTAGTCTAATCTGCGGGGCCCTTAGACAGGTTCCGGCCCTGGCTTCGACTCGCACGATCCTGCACCGCAAATTGGAGCGGAATGACTACCGTCGAGTCGAAAAGTATATATCGCCTGTTTGGCACTTCATCGACGTCGGAAAAGCCCCGTCACATTTTGCATGGGAGATAGGTCGAGATTTGTGTCAATATTCAGTGGAAACGTAATATTTCAATATTGCACTTGTCCCGGCCTATCGGGATGCATTGTGTCCCGTCGTGGAACTTGAAACAAAGGGATCGACTGACGGTAGATGAAAGGGAAAAGAAGAAAGAGAGAAGAAGAGGAAAAGAAAGAACGCTATCCGGCAGGAATTTGCCTTCTCGAATAGTTTGAGAATGAAGATCATTCGAGGATCAGGCAGGTGGGGATGAAGGCAATATTTGTCATATTTATACTCAAATTGCACTTGTCCCGGCCTGCTCGATCTGTTCGATATATCATCGTATCATCCAATATCATTTCTGATAATGATTGCATATCTTATAAGGATTGTGATAAGAATACATCGCTGCGGCAAACTTAGATTTCGATGCTATTAGTTTGCGAAAATAGTTTGTACATTATATATATTTACCGAACAATCTAGTTTTGCTTTACAGATTTAAAGAAATATTTACTATATTTGACAAAGTTAAAAAATTCATAAAATATTATAGCGATGTGTGTATAAAACTTTTTATCTTTTTTCGCTTCGAATTTCAAAGATAAAAATCTATAAAATCTTTTATATTCGTTTGCATCTTGAATATGTTAATGTTTTGTGATTTCCGTGTATATTTATGCATTGATTCATAAATTTTTACGCTTTATACTTTAAAGAACAAAGAAGAATGTATTTATTATTATTTGAATTTTAATCATTATATAATTTTATAATTTAATCTGCTGATTATTTGAAAATCTTTTGTTTGCAGAAATCGAAAACTCGATTAATCGAAATTAATCTTTACGATCTTTGTTCCTTGAAAGCATTTTGTAGCGTAAAAACGCGCATATCTCGGTGAAAGCTAAATGTTAGCTTAATATATGACTTGTTTACGAAAATATGCAGCGCAGCAACATTGTAATTTACTCTTTTTATTTAGTTTTTTCGGAGTAAATTAGATATCATTTTATATGTGTGTGTATATACATGTATGTTTGTATGTAAATTCTAGTTTATCTTGTAATTGTCGATTCGTTAGAATCAGAAACTGCACACGAATTAATCTCTTTTCCAGTTAATAGAATTTTATTTAAGTTATCGGGATTCTATAACGTGAATTGTAGCAGTATTGTTAACATTATTATATTTTATTTTTAACTACCTGAATGTGTAACTAATTTGGTACATGTTTAAGTTGCAAAATTAAAGTAAAAAAGTGTGTTATTTATAAGAGTGCGCAAAAAATATGAAACAATAAAAATTTAATATATAATATATATCTAAAATGTATTTTTTAAATCGTTCATTATTTATTCCTCCTTTTAATTCCTTTTCTATTCCGTTCACTCGAATATTTCTTAAAAGAATAAATGTGAATAGGTATCTCAAAGTCGGAATATAGGATGATAAAAAAAATTAGATAAAAATCTTTCTTTTTTCTGTTATAAAAGAGGGTCATTCTCTGCTATAAAAATTCTTATTTAAATGTAAAAGCCACTGCTAGATATGCATAGAAATGTCACAGATCCGAATTTCACGATTCGCAATAATAATATACATTTGCATTGCGATATGATTTTCTTGGAGAGTGTCTTCTGCAAGATGTCATCGATCTCTGCATATTTCCGGTCGATTCAAAAGAGAGGTAAATTAACCACCTTCTTTATTAACGTTCGCGCACGAATTCGGAAGGAAGAAAGAGAAAAGAAAAAAGGAAGTTGCGTATCCCTTTGTACAGTGCGGCGCTCACGTAACCGTTTCGTGAAACGGTCGCACGGCACAGGAAAGAAGGAAGAGGCGAGAAAAAAGGAAGGAAGGGGAGTAAGGGGGAAACGGTTCTCCTCACAGGATCTTTCCGCTTACTTCGCACGGGCCTACCCGTGAATTTGCGAGACGCGGGAATTCGGATTTCCTGTCCGCGAGAGAAGAAAGAGATGCGCTCTCTTATACATAGATACTTATATACATATTTCTTTTCCTCGACGCGCTCTCTCTTCCCACTTTTTCACCCCGTTCCTTTTCACATGTGCCACGTATAATACTCCCGGAACGCGTACATCACGCCGCAGAGTGTTTTATAATACTCTCTTGATGGCTCACAAAGAAAACAGCGGGAAAAAAAGAAAGAAAGAGGAAAAACCCGATATATCAAAGAATAACGAAGGACAAGCAAGAATTCGGCAAGGGGGAGGAGGAGGGAGGGTTACGTTACGTTCGATCGAACAAGGAAACACAATAAAAGTAGTGAGGTCCCCCGAAGCGTGGAGGGACGCGAATCCTGTTTTTCATTCGTCCTCTCCGTCCCTCTCTTTCCTTCGTTTCCGCGAGTACGCGCGCGCTGCGCGACGCGCAAAAGCATCCCTCTCTTTAAGGAGAGAGTCCCACGGTTTGAAATAAAACACCTGGCTTCTCGCCCGCCCGCGTGTGTGCGTCTATGTACATGGATGCACGCGTCTCGACCGTTTTTAGACTGCCGGACGCACATTACAATAGAGCTCTAGTTGCCTAAAGAAATATTTTTACTCTCGTTTTGTATTCGCATGACCAATTTTTTTGCAATATTAATAAAATATGTTTTTAAGTACCCTCTTTTTTTCAAAAAAGGTACACACATATACATCGGTATAAATAAAATCTGTACTTATTCACTCTTTGCAAAATTTGAAAGAAATTTCTTTACTCGCTATTATTGGTGAGGACAAGACACAGGAAAGTTATAATAAAGAAAGAATAAAGAGAAAAAGAGACTTATCATTTATAAAATATATAAATTGAAATAAAATATAAGTAAAATAATCAATATTTTAGTCATTTATATGAAAAATATATATTAGAAATAAAGTAGAAAATATTATTTTTTACTATCTACATTTAATATCTTTCGATACTTTTATTTTCTAAAAATAAATATTGCAAAAGAATTCATACTATGCTCTAAAAATTGGGGTATTTGATCGAAATACGGTATATTGAGACAAAATATTCCAAAAATAGATTGCAATATGGAATACTATATTAAATTTTATAGATCATATAGTTCTTATAGTTGCTTTATGAAACCGTTTCACTTCGGGCATTTTTGCTCCCCATTATGTGAGTAGAGCTGCTTAGCTTAAGGTGTACACACGTTCTCACGGCGAGAGAAGAAGGACTCGCACGAGCTTTCTCTCTCCTCTCTTATTTTTCTCCGGCCAGAGGTCCGAAGACTGGTTCCCTTCGGGCTTCCTTATAAACTTTATTGAATTCTTTGTAATATGTCAAAGGGTTCACCATGTGTGCAACCGTGAACGCGCGCTCGCGCTCCCGCCATTCATATGCTAAACAATAAATTCGTTGAAAGAAACGAATCTCTATCTATCGCTTCTTTTTCTCTTTCTTTCTCTCTCTTTCTTTTTGACAAGAGAGAAGAGCAGCTGGTACATACCTACGTCGTAGTCATCCAGTTAAAAACCAAGGAGAGGATGATACCTTAAGCTATTTAATGAAGAAGGGTGCAAGATGTACCCTCTGCCTGACGGTGGTGGTGCCAGTGATGGTGGTGGTGGTGAGACCAGCTGCCGCTAGAAAGAAGGAACAATACATTTGCCAATGACGCATGATTCCGAAAAGCGTGTTTGTAAGTGGGTCATCGGGAATTCTAATATTATGCAGTGGGAATTTAAATTTTTTTCTTTTTTAACAGGATTAATTTTCGTGCTGCTCCGTAACGTGTTAATCGTTACTTAAGTGTGAAACGATACGTCAAACGTATCAGGTATGATATTAACTCACTAAAGATCATATATAAATTATATATATATATATATATATATATATATATATGCATATATACACATAAGACTTTTAGTTTATGTATATATGCATATGCATATGGTTAAAACTGCATTAATATTTTGCACAATACGTTGTGCAAAATATAAAAAATTTTGCAGAAATTTTTAAATTTGTTTTACTGATAGATTTTTGATAAGTCTAAAGTCGATTTTTAATAATTATCGAGATAATCTTTTTAATATTTATCATTACATATATATGTCTCTATATAGTAAAATTTCAAATCCTATTAAAGTAGAAGAATCATTATTTAATAATTTCGTCACCATTAATGTATAATTTTATTAATTATTCGAAAATTGTAAGTGCCTCAACAATTTTGTTGATCGTTCGAAAAATCGACTTCAAATTAATCGAAGAAACTTTCTATCAGGGATACTTCATATACATTATGCGCGATATACGCATTTTCGTTACATACTTTATATAAAGCATAGCTTGGAGATGGACAACCAGATGCCCCAGTATTGCTCTACAAGAGGTTGATATAAATTGGCCGGATGATTCGTATCAATGCGGACTTGTATAGATGTATCAGGCCAGGTGGAATTAACATCGCGGAGTGTAGTCAATTCACAGAGAAGTTAAGGATGTCTGACGCATTGATTCTGAAATTCAATCACATGTAGTGAATATTCTGCACAATATAATATTGGAACTAAAATTTTTTGTCAATGAGAGACTTTTTCTTTGTAATAATGAAAACTAGCTCTTCTAAGAATTAAAATTAAATATAAAAGAAATGCAAAATTTAATCGATTCATTATAATTCCATTATAATATAATTTTTTTCCTATATTTTTTTATTTTTTGACATTTTTAAAAGAGAATTGATAAGAGCCGAGTGCAAGGTCATGAATGCAAAAATATAAGAATAATTGGATGAATACAAAAGTAGAAAATTTTGTATCACGCGATCATCGCGAACATTGAATTTTACAATCCGATGTATATTTCATGATTGACTGCTTGTATTCATTCGATTGCTATGAATAATTCAAAATCGAATCGAAGTATTGTCTAATAAATTCGTCTCGATTAATTTCCTAGAATAATTTTTTAGTTTTGCGTTAGTTTATGACTTTGCTTTGTGTTCTTATATATTAGCCCATTAGTTATACTTGATTCATTTGTAATACTTAAAGCCTTTTATTGATTTCTAATTTGTTTCAAAAAGAATATCGATGTATACTTGTATATAAAAAATTCGCCACTTTTATTTCTTATACGAATAAATAAACTATATATGTGTTAAAAAGATTGCATGCCAAGCGATATTAGTAAGACAAATTGTTCTAACGATTGTCAAATCATTTCGTTTGTCGATTTGTACGAATTGTATTGTATATACGTACCAATTTGAAATTTCAATCAACAAATTTATATTAATATGTTATCGATAAATTTTTTTACCAATATATACCTAATTGCAACGAAAATGTGTTTATGGCATCAATGAAATATATAAAATATTGCATCTATCTCTGTACAACCCGTTGTATGTCCGTTACTAACCGCCATAACATAATTACGAATGTAGTCCACTTGTCATTACAAATGCTTCCAAATGGACTGCACCGTATAATTCTGCGCACTTCATGCAATATTTAATTCTAATCAAGCTTGACTTAACCTCCAAACTTTCTGTTGTAAAGAGGTTAAGTGAAGGCAAAAAACTTAGGACAAATTAAATTTTCTTATTTAAAAAAAAAACTCGCATGATGAATTCTTTAGCGAGAATTTCACGTAGGTATGTAACAAGTTATAATTTATTCGATTCATATACATATATTATCTTTTTCGAATAAAATCTAAACTTTATCCGGATGTCATTTATCAAATCGATAGCACGACAAACAATTTATTATTTTTGAAACAAAATAGATTTATTAATTTAGATTACCGCACATAATTTACTTAATTTTCATTTAAGTGGGAATATTATTTAATTCAATTAAATATTGATGATATATTCAAAAATATATATTTGTTTCTAAAATAATTCTGTTAAAATATTTACGAATGTGTAGAAATAAATTTTATTTATACTTTACATATTTACAGAAAATTATATCAGGAGCTGATAATACGGCTGCAATCAACGACCACATCATCCTTGTCCTCGGATATTCATATTCCAAACAGGATAGAACGTGGTCCAACAGATATTTTAAAAGTAAATAAAATTATTATATCTTATTTTATTATTGAAATTATAAAAATTACTTATATAATGTTTCCACAAATATATGATTTAATTTTTAGGCTCTTGAAAGTACAATATCCAGAGATTATACAGCTCCACATTATAAATTTCATGATGATCCTTACTTGATGCCACTATCAAAAACACAGATTCGCAATTTTGCCTTAGCAAAAGAGTCTGGAAAGAAAGCTGCAATGTGGATTCGGGATGAACATCGTGACTTGTTCCAACACAAAGTAGCAGATCCTGAAATCAAAGTAATATGTTAAAAATGATTTCATTATTCTAACATAGTACATTTATAATCTGATTGTCAATTTTTATAATATTCTACATTTATCTATATAATAAATACAATATTGAATTCATATAATGGTAAAACGTGCTGTCTATAGGCATTTGTGTCACCTCCTATTTATACAGAAGAGAGTAAAGTAACAGAAGAAACATTATTATATGAGATATCAAATGGTCATGTTTCCAATTCTGTTCTGATATACAATTTACTACAAGGCGAAGTGACAATACCGACAAAGCAAGCTCTTCTGGAATTATTGTGTTTTTATAATCATAATGAAGCCACCAACACAGAATTACTGGAAAGTCGCTGGTTTCAGATTGGCGAGAAACGCATCAAGAATACATGGATGTGAGTTTAAGGAAATTAAATATATATACATTATCCTTTTCAAATATACAATAGATATATATTATATACAATAAATACATCATTACAATATGTGTGTGTTGGCTTCAAATTATATTTTTGTATTTTTTCATGATTTTTGCAGAAGTCATCCAGAAATTGATATATTATTCAAATTTTTAAAGGAACAAGAACCTGCAGTAGCAGCTGCTGCGTATAATGCAATCATATGTGGCTGTGCTAAATACTTCAATGTAAGATATCTAGCTCATTTTGAATCAATCATAATTACGATTATTTTAAATCATAAGACCGCTTAATTAAAAGACCAACTTAATTAAAATTAATATATATTTGAATTATAGAAATGATGTATTGTATATATAGATTTACTAAAAAGATTTTTGTTTGTTTAGGCGGATAAGGTTTGGTATATGTATTCGGAATGTCAGAAAAATAATATACCATTATCTATTGATGCATATAATGGTATAATATCGATGGTACCAATGTTAACAGAGGATAAAGCAAGAGCACTAATAGCAGATATATATAAAGCAATAGCATCAAATGGGATCATTCCAAATATTCATACATTTAATGCTGTTCTGAACGTAGCGTCTACGTTCAGAAACAAACAAGTAGCTCTCGATTTAACACGCAACGTATTCGCTGATATTGCAAAATTAAAATTAAAGCCGTCATTAACTACGTATTATTATACACTGCGAATTTTAAGTAAATTCGGTAACTATGTGATGCATATTTTTATTTCGCGAAACGATTTCACGTTGCAAATCGAGCTCATCAGCTCATAAGCTTATTCGATGAAACAGGTGATGCGGCCTACAAGACTTTTATGATGATCTTGAAATCCTTGAAGGGGGAGACTCTTACCATCCAAGATGCAAGAGACTTAAATTTCTTCGTTGTCGCAATGGAAATGGCTTCCAAACAGTTTTGCGAACGTCAAGCGGGCGAAATGGTCAATGAGCTTCTTCTCTCTGGTGAAAATTATAAATTCATCGGCGACAGCTACAAAGTAAGTATTCTGAAATAGATCCGCACAATAAATAGTTTCTCCAAAACTGAGCATATCCAAAACACTACATAATATAAAAACTTATATATTATAATTAACTTATATATTGTATTTACATACGATAAAATAATATATATGTTGTACATAAAATATATATATATATATATATATACATATATCGCATTCTTTAAAAAAAAATTTTAATTTTAATGAATTCTTTAAATAGCATTATTTAGGTAGAATTTATGATATTTGATTATATATATATAACATATACTTTATATATTATATGCATATTTATTATAACTATTATTTTAGGAAAATTTATACTATCGAGCGTATATGGAATTAATATTGGCGACAGAAGAATTTGAAACATTTTTCAAAATCTATAGCAAGCTTGTACCACACGTAACGATACCGGAACCTGCTGTGATGAAGGCTATATTAGAAGCTGTTCAATTATATCCTGCGGAGACCGTCACGCAATATATACCAAAACTCTGGTCGCACATGGTCATGTTCGATCATTTGGACAGGGAAGGTTTATTGGAGAATATATTGCACTTGATGAGCGTACATTGTAAACCCGTGTCCGATTCGCCACTGAACGCGCAATTCGCGGAGATCGCACTCACTATCTGGGATCATATACAAGTAATTGAAATCAATTTTGTTAATAATATAGGATGTCCTCTAATTCGCATTAATAACAGATTTTTCGATTAATTTTTCTTTAACGAGTATGTCGGGACATTAATATCTTTTGAATTATAATAAAATTATTGCTTCTTTCAATCAATTTCAAGTAGTTTCGTCTTAATAGAATTTTAATTTGAGGCTTAGTTGTGAAGAAATAGATTGTCGAAAAACAGAAAAGATAAATAAAATTAAATTTGCAAATTATATGAATTGTATCTTCGTAATAAGATATGTTGAAATAATATCTTAATAATATCATTTCTTATCAATAGACTCAAAATACTAAAAGGATACAGCATATTATGATGTCCAATACAATAGTGGGCAATATCATAGTGCTACTTGTACGAGGAGATAATTTCGACAAAGCGATGGAAGTTTTATCATTGTTAATTGAATCGCCGCATTTGGTAATCGGTACCATTATGGTTGATCATGTACGCGAGATATTTGAGCTATGTTTAGCGCAAGCGCATGTGCCGGCAATTTTCGTAAGTATATATTCTTTTTTTATTTAGTTATTAACCGATTTATACTATATTAATGTGTTGCATCTATACTTCCAGAATCTCCTAGAATATGTTATTTCTAACGATCTAGAAGGATCCGGAGAAATGGCTAAAAAATTACAAAAAACTGTACCTCTCACGCCCGCTCAGAAAAACATATTAATTAGCTTAGTGGGTAATGACGTTCTCGAATTACAGTTCTCCGATGAGAATTAAATGAAGCACAAAGTATACATTTGCAATCCTTGATTGCAATTTTATATAGTTAATATGACGATAGCACAGTGTATAGAAATGAATGGAAAAACATTTCAGAGATCAAAAATTATAACAAGAAAATATCACTATGATATAAATATATCTTACTGAGATATAAGAAAATATGTCTTTTTTTTCAACGTAATTACTATCGTTCCCTGGATCGATATACTGTTACTTAATGCAAATATATAAAATTTGTTTTTAAGAATGTTTATGTATTATAAATACTCTTTATACGAAACTGTAATATGTATTTATATCATTCGAGAGAAAACTTACTTGACAGAGAGCTTTTTGGATTATTATTATTCCGTACCGCGTCGCGCTTTGAAGAATTAAACGGAGAACCTTTAACGACCAGGCCTATGATTGACATGTATCAATGTCCTTGTCTCTTAAGAGTAGGGGCACAAATCATTAATAAATTAAGTCGGTTATAGTGGGAGATGGAAGCCCTCGCTCAAATACTCATTTCCTGCATCAGACGGCTCAGTTCTTCAGTCCACTGTAAAGTGTAGAATGTTAAAGTTAGTTCTATCCGGAAAAATCAAGAAGGTATCGTCGGGATTATCGTCATAGAGATAGAAATTTCCGACAGATTTCTCAGAATAATGGATAGCGGCGGTGACGGTAGCAATAAACTCACGCTTGACGATGTGCGCGAGTTAATTATCAAAAATATCGAGTCCGATGTAGAGATTCATAGTTTAGACGAAGAACCAGGATCGGGAAGAGGAGACAATTATACTTCGATGTTATATCGGGTTCGGGCAAAGGGGCGTAAGCTGTTGAAAAAAGAAGAATGGATTAATTACGAATGCGCTATCATTTACAAGATTCTTCCGGAATCTAAGAAACGTCGCGAAGCGTTTAAGAGCGAATTATTATTCAGAAACGAAGTCGTGTTCTACAAGCATGTGTGGCCTGCATTGAACAGCCTCCAATCAAATGATAGACGGGTGTTCAGTGGGGTACCCAAAATATACGCCGCTAGAGCCGATCTTATTGCTATGGAGGATTTGAGGGAGAGAGGCTTCAAGATGGTAGATAGACGAAAGGGGCTGGAGATAGAAAATTTGAGATACGTGTTAAAGGCTCTAGCGGGATTTCACGCACTTAGCTTAACACTAAAGGAATCCAAGTAAGTATGCCTGATTTCTGGAATTATATATTAAAAATCAATAATAATAATAATAATAAATTAGCAAATAATTCAAAATAATTAATCAGGTTTTCGGAGAGATAGAATAAATATGTTTAAGAATCAAGTATTGCGATTAAAAATACAAATGTAAAATATGTATATTAATAAAAAGGGATTAATTCTTTTTTCATTAATAAGCGCAAATTGTTTTGTCTCGTTATCCTCATATACTATTTGAAGGCCAGAGGAATTCGCGAAATTAACAAATCCGGAACATGAAGAAGCTATACGTGAAACATTATTTCGACAAGACAATGAAGATTGGTATCGACAGTATTATCGCGTGGCCGTGAATAACGCTATTAAAATGGTGTCCGAAGCGCTACCTTTGCACATGGATCATAGAAGAGAGGAAATAATGACGAAGCTGCATGCTTTCCTAAATGAAGATGTGTTTTTTCGCACTATGAGCGAATTAGTTTCCACGCAAGGATCTCTCTCCGTGTTTTGTCACGGCGATTGTTGGACCAATAATATTCTTTTTCAGGATGAACCAAACTCAGATACAAAGGTGAATCTTTTATTTTATTACGAAAATGCGAAAAGTGTGCATGCACAGCATATTGCACCCTTGACGTATCTACGACAAAAGATTGCATATATTCAATGAAAGATAACCATTCATCGAGAGAAATGATATTTTGTTTTTACAGATCTTATCTTTGTGCGAGATAACGAGGCGAAAAAATCATTTTGTTCCATACATTTTTATTATATAAATTTATAAGATTCTTATATATATGGTTCAAATGCTTTTTTTCATTTTATGATCTTAAAAGACTCTAGTTTTGCGAAATTGGTCACACCTAGACCCGTGTAGCCGCGTAAAAAATATTCTTGCATTATGTACAATTACAATTAATTAAGATAAATCCCGACGACTTTCAAAAAAATATAACATAAAATTACATCATGTCAAAAAGTATGAAAAAATCAAGAAATAATGTATAATGCGCATTTTACATTCGTTTTAATTTTTAATCATCCTCTTTCCTTATTTAGTTCATTTTCAACTATTTAGTTTCTTCATTTATATTAATTCATAAATAATTTCAGACATCGATTTTAATTAATAGTTTATAAAAAATGAACTACGATATACATTGCAAGAATATCTATTCCGCATTATAAATCGCAGTATAAATCATATTCAAGACTCTGACAGAATGTTGGCTGACACGAGAGTGCGAGGTGCGCCTCACCGCGAAACTTCCTAGACTTAACTTTTAATACTGTGCTTCTGCAGGCCGTTTATCTTGTCGACTTTCAACTGACGCGGGTTGGCTCCCTCGCTCTTGATCTTGCAAACTTGCTATACTGCTGCACAAGTGGTGTTGTTAGGCGGGCTTACATGACACAGCTTCTCCAGCATTATCATTCTCATCTGATGTCTTCCTTGCGTGTCCTCAATCCGAAACAGCCACCAAAAGATCCATCTGTCATATGGAAATTGTAAGTAAAGTTATCGAGTCCTAAAAGCAATAAATATAATCATACAATTCATCACTACTCTTGCACATTTATAAGTAATCAGACTCGTTCAAAGAGCTAAAGTTTCCAAATATTCTTAAACTCATTAAAAGAATGAATATGCAACATAAGAAGCTTTTTTTCAATAATCACGACTTTTAATATAAACTTATAACAGTATTTTAATTAAATCCTTCAATATTATTTATTCAACGATTCCAGATTGAACGAAGAGATGCGAAGATGCGGACGATTCGGATTGGGATTAGCATTGGACATTCTGCCAATTAGTACGTGCGCCAGTCACGAAGCGCCAAATTTGTATGAGACGAGTAGTAGTATAGAAACCAATAGCGAGGAGAAATATGTCACGATAGAAGCACCACCACCCGGAGGTGCCGAGTGTGCTCGACTCATGACTGACTTAGTATTGGAATTAATAGATAACGAGGCTTTATAGATCAAAACATATCGCATTATTCTCGGTAACAGTATATATGGAATAATATGTATTGTTGTATATTATATATGTATATCTTACATTATTTTTATAAACTGCATCATTCTTATGATGCATAATCTCAGAAAAGTAGTACAAAGAAGTATATAAGATTTAAGGTACATGTATACGTGCATGTACATAATAAAAAAAGAACGAAGAGAAATAATTTCTCATCATGTGACCTAATATATGTATATATATCTATATAATAGAAATCCTAAAATATGAAAAATATATTTTTGAGAATTATATATCTATTTTTATCTTGAAACACATTAAAAGTTTTTGAAAGGATATAAAAGATATGATAATGACTAAGGATATGATA
The DNA here is from genome assembly GCF_021464435.1 of Cataglyphis hispanica. Taxonomy (NCBI): domain Eukaryota; kingdom Metazoa; phylum Arthropoda; class Insecta; order Hymenoptera; family Formicidae; genus Cataglyphis; species Cataglyphis hispanica. The sequence continues at coordinate 2,233,775 of NC_065959.1, forward strand.
AAAGGGTAATGATTGAGAGATAGGATAATGACTAAGAACATAGAAATAAGAATTGAAAGATAACGCTGTAGAAATTAAATAACATGTCGATTCTTCTGCAAAAGTATGATTATAATAGCATTTACAAGCGATTAATTATTCAAAAGTTTAAGACTCACGAAAGAGTTATGTCTGTTGCGGCGGTGTATGCGGTGGTGGTTGTTGTTGAGATTGAGCCTGCGGACTCGGCGGTTGTTGTTGCTGCTGTTGCGCGCCGGGCGGTTGCCAGGGTGGATGCTGTTGATTTTGTTGTTGCTGCTGCTGTTGTTGTTGCTCCTGAGCCAATCGTTGGTGTGCCTGCTGTCGCGCCCTAAACTCGGCCGCCTTCAACTGTTCCAAATGGAACTGTTGCCGCTCGGTGATAAGCTGCTGCCGCTGATATTCGAGACCTTCGCGCTCACGCTCCATTGTAGTTTCCAATTCCTCGAAATGACGTAATTTGATCTCTAACTTTTTCATCTGCGTCTCAACCAGCAACGCGACCAATGATTTTATCTTGCGTTCCTCCACAGCTGCCAAATGTTTAGCTTTAACAGCTGCGGCCGCAAGCGCTGCTGCCGCAGCGGATTGAAGCTGAGCATCTCTTACAACCTGTACCAAAAATTAAATTTAACATGCGGCATTGTCTAATTGTGTAAAGATTTTAACATTTTTTATAAAATGTGAGTAAATCAATTTTTTTCAAGTTGCCGTGATGACTTACCTTATCCTTCTTTTCTTTCGCTTCCGCAGCCTCTGGATCGGTAGATTTTGCGTCTTCTTCACCCTCTTTCGATTCATCTTCCTTCTTTGTAACGTCTACTTGAGATTGTTCGACATCCATCGCATCTTTAGGTTTCTCTGATTCTTCTTTCTTTGCTTCGGGAGTTGGCACTGCGGAGTGAGGCGAGCTAGCTGCGCCCGTCGTGGGAGTCGTAGCAGATGCAGTTGTGTCATCAGGTGGTTCAGGCGGTCCTGTACCGGCAATGCCTGATTGCGCCAAGCCCGCCGCTGGATCAAATTTACCTATTTAAAAATATATAAAAAATAATATATTTATTCATTATACATATGTATTGGATAAAACTATTATTTACATTTTCTTAAAGAATAAAGTAGATTTAGACATGATATACGGTCAAAGTAAAATAAAATTACCGTCCGAGTTTGCGCTTGCTTGAACGTTTCTTAAATGTTGATCCAACAACGCAGCCGGTACTTGATCCTTTATCGCAGCAAACTCCTCCATGGCGGCTTTTGCCGCGCTTGCTGCTACCCTAGGATCAACGACCGATGCAAGGAAAGCAACCGTGCTCATGACAGGGTTACCAGCTTTCGAAAAGGGTACTGGTTGGTAAGCCAGAGGTCCTAATCCTTCAGGTCCACCTTCCTCCAGATACGGATCCTCTATAGGTAAACGTAAGAAGTGCAAGATACACTCATCCTGTGTTCTCGAACCCACATGTTCGCATACTTTATTCCAATCGTCCTTGTGCAGCTCCAATCCCTCTAACAACAAGAGCGTCTCTTGTTCTGTCCAATCGCGAGTAGCGCCTGCTGCTTGTTTATTCTTCAGAACCGCCGGTTTTCTCGAATACTGATCGATCTTCAGACCAAAATTCGCCATCGCGCCCGCCGCAACTTTTTCCTCTGGGCCCGTCCCGATCACCACAGGTTTTTTCTCCAAATCAAGCAACATTTTCGCGGCGGACGGTTGTGGCGTTTTCGGTGGATTTGGATTAACTGGTGCTAAACCAGACGGCGTATCTGACAGAACATGGAAGTGCGATGTTGGCGGAGGTCCCATAGGTGTCGGTCTAGATTCTGCGTCTACTTGATAATTGATGAGACCCCATTGCTCTAAGAATGCGTGCACACGCATAATCGCACATACGTCTCCGGCCAAATTCCGCCTGTAAAAATACATATATATGTAAAAAGAGGAAAGTTTTCTTCTTTTTTATTTACCGATAAAATGATATATTATATTATAATGAAGTAAATATTATATTGATGTAAATTAGGTATATATATCAGGTTGATATACGTCACCTGCAAGCGGTCGATGTAATATATTCCGTTGGATTTAGTCGATAGGTATCAATCATAAAATTCCTATATGCAAGATAGATTTCTGGAGTTTTGGATTTATTTTTACCATTAAAAAATTCCGATAGAGCTCTCTTCTCGATAGTATGAATCGAGTTATAATCGAACCAGGCAGAGTAGCTAGGAACAACAATGTGATGCGTTTGCTCTGTCACATTATCTTCCGGTTCATCACCTTTTCCACCTTCACCCCTTTCTTTACTAGTATCTCTTTCTTCTCTGTCTTGGCCACCTTGAGAACTACCTTTGTCCCCTATGCAATATTAATAGATTTTCAAAGTTTCAAGTAAAATTCAAAATTTGTTAAATTAACAAATAACTCAAAAACATTTCTCCGTGAATTATTGATTTATATTTATATTTATATATTGTCAGCATTATAATAAATTAACATATAACATTAAATTATTACATTAAATTACAAATTTGAATTTAATTATCAAGATTTTTTTTATGTACCTTCCATTTGTTCATCAAGGTCGGTCAAATTTCCGGATTTAAGAGGTTGAAGCTCACTGTCTTGCTTCTTACTACCAGTAGATGCCAAAGTAGAATTTCCTGTTGTTGAGTTACCCTGGCCTGTAATTGGTAAATTCGTGGGTGTAGCAACTACTTCGACGATGCGAGGCTCGGCGGGCGGATCCTCCATTCCCTGAGTTAGATCTTCCTCTTCCTCGCCGCCGCGTGATTTTTTCGGAGCTGTTACCGATGACGCGGACGCACTTTGTATACCCGATGGTGCTCTGCTACTGTAAGCAACAATGCAAAATCGAAAGTGACAACAAGTTCTTTTCAAGATTTAAATTTGTTATCAAAACTTTTCATACCTCTTACGTTTCCCGAGTTTCGGAGGTGGGCTAGGTGATCGTTTTCTCTTAGGTTTCTTTGCAGGTGGCGGATGAGACGGTTGTGCCATCAAATCTTCTACAGAAAGTCTATACTTGTGTACTCTCTTCTGACCATTGTCATCCACCTCATAATCTTCCTCATTCATCCACTCGTTATATTGATCCAAGTCTAAAGCCCATGTAGCCGATACTTTGTACACTGATCTGTAGAGAATAATTTACAAAATCTTTTTATTTAACAATATATAAATTAAACGATAAAAATACATTTAAAAAAATACATTTTATTATCAGTACTTCAAACTTAACAATGTCAAAATGTAATTTGTAATTTTTAAGTTTTTAAATAATTAGGTTTAAATACCTTGAATTTGTATTTGTATAAGTTCCTTCAGGATAATCCCATGGAAGATCCAGTGTTGACCACGAATCATAACTGTCTGGAAAATAGTACCAATGAATTAGAACCGATCTCTCGCGTCTCATACAAGGACGTGCATATTCTTCTTCCATTGGATCCACTGGAGGATAAATAATGTGAGTAGCATCTGCTTCATTTTCAACGATGGTGCCCTGATGCTTTCTAACTACTTCCTTGACTTTTGTAGCTGTGTTCTTATCAACATCCGATCTCACGTAAACATTCGGTACAGTCATACATCTATTCTGTATCAAGACACGTTCCGCTGCCATCAGCATATCTACTGTACGATCCATACGTGATCCTGACTGTAATAACAGTTTTTGAATTATTTTATATATTTTCAAATTCTATCTATTTATAAAATTCTTATATAAAAAACAATAATACAAAAATTTCAATAGAGAATAATTGTATTTAAAAAAGTATATATTTAGAAAAAAAAAGTATAAAGAAAAATTACTTTTCCACCAGGAAAATCGAATCGCCGCCATCCTTGCTCCTGCTTAAAACGATATGCGGTAGCTAATATATGACACACACCACCACCAGGTTTAAAATCTAAGAAACATTTCATCTGCAAAAATTAAATTATCAATTTAAGAATATAATACACATAGAATATTACTTTTATTACATAAATATATAATATTTCACATACTGGAAGCCTAGTCATAGGTGGCTTTGATACATTTTTCCCTAAATTATCTTCCTGGAATTGCAAAAGTTGTACCACCAATGTGGCTAAACTCTTATTAGTGGGCGGATCCGTTTGCACATACTATGGAAGAAAAATTTTTTTTTAATAAATACAATACATTTATAAAATTATAAAAGAATCAAACATCAACTTTGCTCGCAGCCAATGTAGGTTAACAAAAACATCGTTTTATGTTACTCCAATTAGCTTTTATAACAATAATTTGATTCTCTCTTTAACATTACGCCAATTTCCCCTTTACTTTTTGTATATTCATTATATGAAATGAGATATGCAATAAATTAATGCGATCAATTAATTCCATGACGATAATTACACAGTCATCAAGAGGACTCTCGCATATGCATTAATACGATACGAGTTATATCGGCGCATTGTGAAAATTCTCGCGAGATTCTTTGAAGAAACTCACATTTCAATTGCACGCACCGATTAACGCAAAAATCGCGATCAACGAGAAAACGTATGTCGAGAAAAAGAGAAAAAGAGAAAGAGAGAGAGAAAAAGCCGCGACGAGTTTCTGACGCCGGGTCCATGTTCGCACGAAACGAACGTACCTTCTTGCAATTCTTGAGAAGCCACTGTTTGACACCGTCAAGCTGAGTGAGAACTTCCTGTGCCTCGAAGAATTTGGCGTTGGGTCCGCCGTCCTTTTTCGGACCTAACGACAGCATCTCTCATAGATTTTCGACGACGAAACTCGACGAAAGTGATCGGGAAGTAACGCGCTAAGCGCAAACATGACACGCCTCTGAAGTTGGCTGTGCTTGTTTGTCGGGCGCAAGTTTACCTTAGCGAAAACACGTGTCACTATATATATAACGGAATGTATCGTATATCCGACAGAGAAATACGAAATTTTATTGCCACTCGCGCGATTTCACGACGTCAAAAATATAAGAAAATATTAGAAAATGTTATTTTGACACGAAGAGAAACGCGATGGTTGATAAACGCGTCCTTAAAACATGGCTGCCATACGAGAAATGTACTGTAAATGCTCGAGAAGTGAATTTCTATTGGCTGCCGTTAACAACAAGAAGAAAAAGAAATTGGGTGGGGGAGATATTGACTGACAGTGCTGCCCCCATACACAGTGCTTCCGGAATCTTTTAGGGATATTCTTGGAAACGGGAGAGAGATGTGTTGGTATCAATGCATAAGTAATTTGCAACATGATGCATAATCCACGTCGAAAAGTTTGTTCGCGTCACGATCAATCTGTTCGAGAGGTGTCCAACTGTCACGGCAGGAAATGTCAGCCAACCTTGAGAATAACGAAGTCTATTTTTAATTATCTATTATAGTTTTATATAGTTTTTCCGTTCGTTTTATGTCGTGTCAAAGATAGTCGGAAAATATTGGATCGATATTACACGTTTGTGTTTGCGTCACGTATCGTAAACGTTTTCCGCACTTTTTGTTCTCGAATGGAGAGATGTGGATGAGATATACGCCGCGTAGCGTGAAAGGTGTAAACAGAGTGTATAAAGTACATATAAACTCATCAGTGTCTGATAGCTTCGATATCGATATTGCATTAAACGTGTTATATAAATTTTTCTCCATCAATGTCAAAAAGCTAATTGTTTCTATTCAACATTATTTTTTTTATATCGTCTTGTAATAATGTCCTTGATTACGATTATACAATTTGTCATTAATTAGGCGCCATATTAGTTATCCGACTTCTCTGCTTTTGTATTATGTATGCGTTTTATCGGATATGTGGGAGGTCTTAAATAGAAATATATATTCGACTATTTGTAGGTTATTCTATATTTCGTGTCTTTTACGTACTTGTGTATCAAAAAAGGCGAAAGGGTGAGAATCCTATGTACGATCGATATTGAGTAAAAATATATTTTGGTTTTAATTACAAAATATATGAATTAAAATATCGACAGATGTTCAATGGAAGTGGTATTTTCCATTGCAGACACTTGGATAAATCGATGATTAAGCTCTGTATAATTGAGAAAATATAAATAAAATAAATTATTCATTGTTTGATTATTCTCGAATAAATAATATCGCAATCAATTTTGAATAATAATGTTCGAGTTAGAGGGATAATGGCGGAAATTTCGTTACAACTTCCGCCATCGTAAGACTCGTCTGTAAAATGCAATAATATAAACTTGCATAAATCTGATATATATATATATATATATATATATATATATATATATATATATATATATATACATATATATATCGTATTGGTTCACGGCTGAAATTATGTCAACTACATTGACGAAATTTAAAGTCCTGACAGTAGTCGAAAATACATGTAAATCGAAGACCGCGAGGTCAACGTCCTCCACTGCTTATAACCGGCTCGTAACTATTCGACATTCATCGTGTATATACATGTGTGATTTTTTTCTTTTGCATAACCCTGCACACACGCACACATATATATACACACACGTGCATTGTGAAAAAACCGTACAGATTATTATTAATATCAACATCTCGCTTTTTTTTGGTTCTTGATATTTATCGAGAAAATATCAATGACATTTTTTTTTACCTAATACATCTATCGACGTAAGACGATGATGGGCATCCCTCGAATACAGTACGCAACAATACGTGCAATAGACGTCCGCCATTGCTCCCGTTCGCGCCAAATCGCCGATCGCGCTCGATCCCGCGCGCCAAATTCCTGGCGCGAAAGATCCAGGCTGCTCCTTCTCCTCCTCTCCCGCTCGTCGAAAAAGAGAAAGAAAAAAGATGAAGCGAGGAGGGAAAGAGATGCTGAGAGTGCGAACGCGAGCCGCGTCGCGATATCCGGCTCCGGCTCTCGCGAGACAAAAGGACGATTTTTCGATACCGGCGATACGCGGGTGATCTTTTGGCGGGAATTCGTTGGCGCGCTCCGATCCGACGCTTTAGTGGGGGAGAGGCGCTTAGGATGGCTCGACGAATCACGTCACAGTACATCGTCGTCGGTCAGTTGCGCGGCTACGTTACATTCTCTCGGTAAGTTAACTTCATATACGTGCGTGTGTGTGTGTCATGTAAATCATAAGCGTATGTATATCGACGACGACTCGACTTAACGACGAACCGCCGCCCCCCGACGCAAGAGAGAAGGAGAGAAATTCTCTCCTCGCTCGAGAAACGGAGTAGCGCACCGGTGCCGGCCGGCCCAGCGTCATCAGAGGCAAGAGTGGTGGTTGTGAGTATTCGGCGGGGCGTATGAGTGTTGTGTGCATGTGTGTGTACGCGCGCGCTTGATGGCGGAGAGAGAAAGAGAGAGAAAGAGAGAGCACAGCGGCGCCTACTAATATACGACGATACGGCGGCGAAGCGAGCGAGTCGGGAAGCGTGCCGAGTGCACCACATAACGCGAGTAGGCGAGTGAGAGCGAGTGGTATAGGCGAGATTGGTGCGTTTGTGAAGAGCACAGCATCCCGCGCGATACGATACGATACGGTACAGTACAGTACAGTACAGTACGATACGGAACGGTGTAGGACGCAACGCGAGGCGACGTGACGTGACCGCGAGATACCCGCCACCGCCACCGCCGCCGCCGCTGCCGCCGCCGCCGCCGCCACGCCACGACGCGTGCAACCAACCGGCGACGCAAAGGAGCCGCGATATCACCCTTTGTTCTTCGCGGAGAGGAGTAGTGTGTACGCGATATTTTCTTCGTTGACGTGAGTGAGGTGAGTGTGACGTGTGTACAACGTATTTTTCTTTCGCGCCTCCCTCGAGTGAAATTTATTAACGGAACACGGCCGCCGTATATTTATTCGGGCGATAAGCGCGCGCGACGGAAAAGTCCGGCTCCGTGACGGATCTTTTCGCGCGTTCCACGACTGCGTCGGGTCGTTACTTGCAGAGATATCGGCGGAGGTAGCGGGGCTCGATGCGCGCCTTCCCACCGATTGGGAGAGACGCTGCGGAGGCCACACGCACACGACTCGCGACGCCATGATTCGCGCCTCTCTCATGGCGTCCCCGGCGAGCGCGAGCCGACGCGAACGTCACGTCGTCGTGGGTTTTCCGGTGTTTTGCCGTGCGAGGTGACGATAACGCGGGCGCGAAAAATTCGAGAAAAAATCGCCGATCACAACGGGCGCGTTTTCGTCGCGGGAAACGCGCAGACGTTTGCGCGTGGCGCGAACGCCGAGTCGTTACAGGCTCGATGTGGCCGTTTGCAAATTTTGAAAATGGCGGGCGCGGAACTTTTGGGGAGAGGACAGAGCCATCGCGCGACGCCGTTGCCTCTCGACGTGTTGCTACGATATTCACGTCGGTCGCGATTCATCCGTTCGATCTGTGAAATTTTATTCGTCGAAAGACGAGTAATCTCACGGGACGAATAATTAATTATTAGACCGTGAGTGTAAATCATATCTTCTCGATCGTATCGCCGTGAACGCCATATCATTGCAGCTACGAAGACCGTTTTTACAACGCAAATTATGCGTACGCGCGCCGCCCGTAAACTTACGAGACGCGCAATTGATAGTACTGATTTTCGCGGCGAGTTTGCGCATCTCTCTCTCTCTCTATCTCTCTCTCGTCGCGATCCCCGATACTTGGAAGCGCGCGAGAAGAAAATATCGGAAGATCGATAGTCATGTTTGCTTTTTTTTATTTTGTTTTCTGTTTTTCTGAGATTCGAGACTCATTATCTGTCGTAATTCAATAACAGCGATACACGATTTTTTCTCAGTTCTCACATATAAGGTTAATGTATCTTTAAAGATACACTCACATTTTACATATATTTATGTCGTATATTTATATGTACGTATATATGTGTGTGTGTGTGTGTGTGTGTAATACAGTTGCACAATATATTTGCTACTATATTTTTCATTTATTTTTTTTATCAATGTATGGCACTAGTTTTGCAAGTTGAAGAATTATCTGCGAATAAAGGACATATTTTTCAGTATCTTATTGGAAAATATTAAATAATGTACTATTTTTTTCACATAAACCACACAATATACATATATATAGGCAGATGATTCAGAATTCCTCTACTTTTTTCATAGTTTATCTTATTGGAGATGATACAATCTGAAAAGAGAAAAAAAACATTATATGAGATAATCAATATTATTCTTATTTTACACAGGATATTTGAAGGACAATAAATATGTCAGACGACAATTCGCCTGTGGTAGAGGAGCAAAAAAAGAAGAGGGGTAGGCCTGCTAAAGCAGATAAGAATGCAGTTAAAGAACCCAAAAAGAGGGGTAGGCCCGCCGCGGAAAAAAATAATGCGGTACGCCTGGCAAAATCTGATAATGAGGATGACGCGCCACCTGGACCTGTTAAAAAAGGAAGGGGTAGACCTAAGGGCTCCCACAAGAAGAAGGTACATTTAATATCAACATCTGTATAATTTGAAAGAATATTAACGCGTGATTTTTTTCATATAATTATTAAAGATACATAATATTACCTGTATATATGTATGCGATAGCAAATGATTATATTATATTTAGAAAAAAATTGTATTAAATTTACAGCAAGGACCACCAAAAGGCACAACTACTTCGCCACGCGGTCGCGGCAGACCGAAAAAGACAGAAGAGAAACCTGAGATCACTGGCGAAGATGAGGATGAACAAGAAGAGGAGGAAGAAGAAGAGGAAAATTGAAGCATCTTCGGATGTAATAGGGGAGGATGAAACTAACACAGCTGACCTATCCTTCGAAGATCTTTAAACAAGTCGTTTTAATTAACGTTAAGTTCTTTCAAACTCTGTGTTTTTTTTATTCTAACTTGGGAATTTTTAAGCAAATGAAGTGGTGGACACTGTTCTATAACTAATTATTGTAATTTTCTAAAAAATTCTATAAAATATGGTGTACATTGCCACGCACTGACAAATTCAAAGAGAAACGTAGGATACAAAAGTTGTGTTACGCCAATTTATTAAGTTCTTTTTATATTTACTTGACATTACTACTATTAATAATTAATGAAATCATACTTTTAAGTGCTAAGTTTACGTGCGTGTAACTTTTTTCAATAGTAAAGGACTGGATTAAAATACAGATCTCAAAAACTTTTTTAATTTACATAAAAAGTGAGATTTGATAAACTTATTAAAAAAAATCTCACAGTATAGATAGTATTGTCACATATTTGCTACCTCCTTTTTCTCCTACATATGTGTATTACAATTCATGAAGCCAAAAGAAAAAAAAAAAAAAGAACTTCATACAATCTAATATTGTAAGAGATAGAGAAAGATTAAAAAAATACTTCTTGTATGTAACATATGCAGGGACTATTCTTTTTTAATTAATAACACTAATATTTGTCGATTAGTGTTCTATTTCTAATTAATACATTTTCTTAATGAGTGTACATTACTGTCGTTTTTGAGGCAAGCATATGTGTGAATGTCAAATTTGTATTAAAGTAAATAAACTCAAAGTACTCTTATTAACTCTGCGTTTATATTTTTCCGAAAATTTAATCTAATTTTGAGAAAAAATTAATTTCTTAATACTTTGTTGCAAAGTTGTAGCGATATTTTTATATGAGCAATGGTATAAAATATAATTAATTTTTAATTATATATATGAAAAATTTCTTTGTTTTTAAAATTTATTTGTATTAAAAAAAGTTCCTTTTAATGATGAGAAAAAACAAAATCTATGAAAATCATATCAAATTGTCATGAAATATGAATATGATTAAAATATGTTACATATAAATAATAGAATTATGAAGAATTTCAAACTTATATATTTTACTGTGAAATAGTTGTGTAAAAGTCAGTGTCTATGTATATAATATTGATTAATACTTTAAAGATTGCAAAAGTATATAATATTTAATGTTGATCAAATGGTTCAATATTGAATAGGATATGTTTGCGATCTAAGTGAGATTGGACTGTAAGAAGTGGTTGAGGAATTGGAATTATTAAATATATTTCTAATATACTATTTTTTAAATAAAACTTTGATTCTTTTAAAGAATTTTTGTATAAGAAAAAATATTGCTTTTAATTTGAAATTCCATTAATGATTAAGAACTTGGTTCATATATAGAATAGTAATAAATATTAAATAAGAAATATCTATGATAGTCAGAGCATAAAAATGATTCAAATGCCATGCAAAAAATGTGCTATTAATGACCACTGAACAGTTCTGCATTCTCTTCTGTATCCATGGATTGGTATCCTTGCTGTAAAATTAATCAATTCTTATTTTCAAAGCACTTGCATAGGTCGCAAGTGAAGATAATCTTACACACTCGTCTCTGATGTGTATTGTAGCATTCGTCCAACAGTTCAGTCTCCCAGTCATCCTCTTCCTCTTCTCCAGGATCAAAGTTGTACATTGGCATGAGTCTATGCCTTAAACGCTCCAACTTGCGCTTCCTCGATATAATTAGTACCTTTAAAGACGGAGTTATAGAAAGTTAAATCACAAGAAATTTTATTTATACCTAACAAAAAAAGCAGGATGTAAAGCTTTGCTAAAGAAAAATGTTTATCGAAATTGTATGGCCGTCTTGCACTTATATATACTTTTTCCATATAAGACAATAAGAGAATTATAATAAAAGAAATTTTAAAACATATGCAGATTTACACAATGATATATCTTTCAGAATAATTTTCAACGATTAGCATTTAGAATGCTGTATGCTTTATATTTTTCTATTACTAGTGCTATGTATTTATAAACAAAAACTGTATGCTTTATATTTTTCTTTTACTAGTGCTATATATTTATAAACAAAAACAGGGCAGGGGAAAAACGTCACAAAGTAATGACAAAAGTGATATCGCTACCCATACCACAGCTGATAGTATAATAACAGAGACGACCACACCAAGTGGCACAAAAATATATTCTACTCCTTCTGGTGGACCAAATTCATCGAAGGATTCTGTTGTTGAAGTGTATATTGTGGTACTTTTCGAAGTATTAAATGGTATCGCTGTAGATCCGGATAGTGTAGTTACAGCGGTTTTAGATAGATTCCATAACTGTTGATTACCCTCATTTTCCTGCGTCAGTTCTATATACGTTGTTGTGGACGTATTCTCGTTGTAGATTGTACTTGCCATGCCTGTTGAGACTGTCCCGAGATCGTTCACCAGTATAGTGTACAAAATAGAGTCAGTAACATCCGTTGCATTGAACTCTCTCATATCATTTGTACCATTATTCTCGTGCATCTTATTATAGGAGGCTTTGTTGTTATTTGTTAAGCTGTTAGAATTAGTCACACCAAACGATCATAGAAAATCTTTACAGATGTGGCACATATTCATAATTTACTCCTGCATTAAGACACATTGTTAGAAAGATCAGTATATATAAGTTTTTTTAAAGTGGTCATGCATAAAATAAGCGTTTGCTCTTCTCGTTACGCTTTGTAATCTTCGGGATTGGTATTATATATATCATTGGACTATCGTATATTGAGATAGATTTACGTACGTTATCTAGATTTTGTGCAAAAATGAATATCACAAGTCGACTATTTTTTTACAAGAAATACTCTGTCAATAGACACGTGTACTCTTAACATATTCCTCGCCAGCACCTGCGATAGCTATTATGATCGCCGTAGATACTCTGTCATACTTTTTTGAATATACATATATATATATATATATATATATATATATATATATATATATATATCGATTTACGCACGTGTTGAAGAAGTGGTCATCAACGTCAATCACTTCCAATCATAGCCGATGATGTTATCAGTTCACACTGCGACGATAGACAGATAACTCGGAGATATCGGCTTTATTATCGTTAAATGACAAGAGATCGCGTCGTTAAATTTTTCATGGCATTCTTGAAGATTGTCAGAGATCAAGCTCCATAGCATCGCATTATATTTTATTTGAATCGATACCCGTATAATCCCCGAGTCGTTCCACTATCGTCTCGGTTGTCGCTGCATCGTTGAACGAGTAGTTTTCGTTAACGTTTCCCCACGTCTCTATCAACGTCGCGCACATCTCGACATCTTGACAATATTTTGTATTTGCACTTGGAGTACCTATGTATTTACTGCTGTTTACTACTGCGACATCGTTTTCGATTTGCGCATGCGCGGGAATTTCTCCGTTTTCCTCTGCCATCTAACGTTTGCGCGCGACAATTATAATGATGGCTTCTTTGGCAGATGATTGGTCGATGCTCTTTTTTTAAATGCACCTTCAGTTTAAAGGCTAGGATAGTTGTAGAGGTTAGGTTTGATTCGAAGAAGCAGACGACGAATTGATCACGTAATACATGTACATAAAACACGTGTTTTCTCGCCGGCTTACATCATTCATTGTGCCATCATGAACGGTATAGATTTCGAAGGCCACGTACGATCCAAAATATTCAATATTTTATAATAAATGTATCGATCGTCATGATTGTGTGGGAAGTTTTGTAGGCCGAAAGATTTTGACGCGGAAAGTAGTCTTTTTGATTAGAGGCCACTTTTCTCCTTATCAGCTCGATGACGCTTCTTGAAATCCGTCTGATCGGATCGGACGCCGAAATAGAGTATTACGTGGAGCAGATATGTTTCACGAGCAAGAGAGTTCTGCTGAAAATTTCTCCAGTAAGGGAGATACCTTACTTACATCGTTTATCGTAAGTGTCATTTCGTTAATTACTGGCTGTCTATAATTATAAGTCGATGCTTTACTTTCTCTCATGCTAATATCGTACACTGTTTTATTTATCAGATGTAAACCTCGCCGATAAATTTTATACATTCATTATACACTTTGTAAACAAATTTTTATGAATTAAGCAAGTCATAAATTTTTTTCTTGTGTCATAAATAATTTTATGCAGATGTCACTTATGTTATTAAATTTTAAAATTTTATAATTCTCATTCTATTGATTTATATTAATATATGTGGTAAACAAAAATTCTAAAACAAAAGTCAGTTTGATTTCATCAAAAAATAATCTGACGTCAGTCAGGTGCTCTTGCAGGAATTGTTTGTGACGTGACGCTTTTTCCATTGGACACCCTTAAAACACGATTACAAAGTCAGCATGGATTTTTCCAATCTGGTGGTTTTAAGCATCTATACAAAGGTGTAGGACCTGTGATATTAGGTTCTGCTCCCTCAGGTATAGCTTGATGCTAAAATATATAATGATGTGCATTGAAACAGAAACAATATTTTATTTGTTTAAGTAAATGAACATTGTTATATTGTAGCTGCTATCTTTTTTATCACTTATGATGGAATAAAACAGTCTACACAACCATATATACCAAATCAGTATCACTCTTTTATACACATGGCTGCAGCATCATCTTCTGAAGTAGTAAGTAATTGCAGTATTAATCATTGGCTAGTAATACAATTGGAAAATTTAAATACATTAAAGCTTTGCAATAGCATATAATGACACAAATATGTATTATTATAAATAATATTTTATACAAATTGTATAATTTTAAAAATATTACACAAATGTGTATTGAGTATTGCTCAACTTTTCATGAATAGACTGCCTGCTTGGTCCGGGTACCAGTGGAGGTAATTAAACAAAGAAAACAAGCGCTCCTGGCCGACTCGCATCGATTAGGATTAAGAACATTGTATCGTGGTTATGGAAGTACCGTTCTCCGGGATTTGCCATTTGGTGTGATTCAAATGCCATTGTGGGAATATTTTAAACTTTGGTGGACCCAACAAATACATCGAGATTGCACACCCCTGGAGGGTGCCACATGTGGTGCTGCGTCAGGTAATGACTCGAATCACATATTATTTATGGTGAAATAATTTTTTTATGAGCTGTTGTTATTTAAACATTTCTCAGTTGCTATATCAGCTGCTATAACGACGCCGTTAGATGTCGCAAAGACTAGAATTATGTTGTCCAGTACTTCGGCAGAAAAAGAAGAAGTTAAAATATCTACAATGTTAAAAGATGTTTACAGAGATCATGGTATTAAAGGGTAAGGATTGAGTAAAATATATATTTCTCAATCTCTAATTCTTAATATAAATTTTTATTTCCATTGTTTTAACAAGGTCATTTTTTTTTTTTTTTTAGGCTGTTTGCTGGTTTTCTTCCGAGAGTAACTGGTTTTACTATTGGTGGTTTTATATTCTTTGGCGTTTATGAGCAAGCTAGAGAATTTTGTTTATCTCACTTTTCAAAGTAGTCACTGATAGATTAACAAATTTTAAAAAGTAATATATTGAAGCTCTAATAAATTTTGTGAATACATTCTAGCAATTGAGCTTATTTTCTTACTCAACAACATTTGCTGGAATCAATTTTAAAAGATTAATTACAAATTAATAAAATTGATCAAAATAAAAAAAAATATTTTTTAATTTAATTATTATTCTAATACTGTCTAGCAAAATTAAAGTTTAAATCTTTTAATTATAAGAGATAATAGAAATATGATTATGAGCAATCAAATATCACTTTTGATGATAAAGAGATTAATCTTAAACTAAATGATTAAGAATCACATATGTTTAAGAATATTTCTCAATTATATATTGTGTAGCACTTTAATTATACAACACATACACATATCTTACACATCTTTTTAAATTTACTGTTCGTTGATAGATTTAATCTAGCTTTGTAAATTTGCATTATACTATGCTAATAATTAGCAACATTGCGATACAAAATTCTATGCTATTGAAAATTACTGAACGAAACAATATCACATTGGTCTTTAACATTTACATTATAAAAAATATATAGAATATATATATCAGCTAAATTATTTGATAAAAAAAATCGTACAAGAATAGAATATCAATATCAATGATCTTATTAGATCAGTGTACAACAATAGCTTTTCTCAGATTTTCTGGTTAAAACAATTGCTTCTTCCACTTGTTGCAAATTTTCTGGATTGGATACAAAATCCTGTACAATTTCGTGGAACAATTCGTCTGTAAAAGAAAGTCAGAATAAATAAATTTTTTTGCAAATAAGATATAGTATTTACTATTACTAATATGATGCATACTTACCTACATTCTCTCCTGTCTTACTAGATGTTATAAAAAGTTTGGTCTGCGTGCCTTTTGCATATCTTTCTACAGTATTCTGCAAATCTGGATCATCTGATACAAAACCTTCATCACATAAATCTTTTTTAGTAGCACAAAGATATACTTTACAATGTTCCTCGACGTCTCTGAGTTCTCTCACCCAATGCTTCGCTCTTTGGAATGTACTCAACTTAGTAATGTCATAACACACTATAGCAGCCTTTGCACCACGATAATATGTCCTAGTCATTGCATCATATCTAATAATTAGTTATAATAATATTTAGTATGTCATTTTCAAATGTTTAAAAATTTTAGAAAAGAAGAATGATGAATTCATACTTTTCACTGCCCGCAGTATCCCATATTCCCATAACAAGAGACACTCCATTCGCTTGTACTTGCTTCGCTGCAAACACAGTGCCTATTGTCTGCGGCATAATTTCAACTGCATTAATTTGTATGATGCCCTCCCTTCCATTTAGACGATTCTCAGTGTAAATGTTAATATTACTCTATAATTTTCTTTCCATAATGCCATAGACTAAGAAAAACAATGCCTTGTTAGTGCTCACAATTGACTAAGTTTATTCTTCTTAGCATTTTTTGCAATTCTTTTTTCTTTTTTTTTAAGTTTTGATTATATCAATGAAATTAATGGAAAGTATTATATATTGTGACTGTAAAATTTTTTTATTTTCATACACAAAATTTTCCCTTTAATAATATTTCATTTGCGAATTATAATAGCAGAACAAAATATTAAAGAAATTCAAGATATATGACTTATAATTCTTTTCTGAGATATATTAATATGTAAATATCATCGTATGATTGTAACTAAAAACGCCCATTAAAATATATATTATGTATACTTTTCATTAATGTCTTATTTCTTTTTTTCTCGAAAACTTATATAATTTTAAATTCAAGCAAGCTAAAAGGAATAATCCTATCCGGAATGATTCTAAAATAGTTCTAAGGAAAACTATTGTTCTTCTCTTTTCTTTGTTCTAACTATTCTTCCTTTCGAATCGTCTTTTCCATAGATATAGTGTATGCACGTGTAGTAGGATTCTAATCAAAGTACTTACGTTTTGATAGGGTCTGTTGCCGTTAAACGAGTCATGTATGTATCGTTCCATAAGACTTGTTTTTCCCACCGTCGCGTTACCCAACAACACAATTTTTAAATCTACGCGATTCATATTTGATTATCAGCGTTATCATGTATACGAGGTTAGGTGCAAACCCACCCGTATCGATGCTCTGAATGAATGAGAAGCGAGGCCAACTAGGGATGAGAATTTCAATAGAACAAACTCCAAACTCCAAACCACTTAGCAATTGAATGTGATTGGCTCTAAAGAATCGACAAATCAACATCGAGTATTTATATATGTACAAACATATGAAAAGATGTCAAAACATATGAAAAGAAATCCTCTTATTAAAATATTTTATTTTCGTAAATATATATATATATATATATATATATATATATATATATATATATATGCATAATAATTATATTGTTATAATTATTTGCTCGCAGACTAAAAGAATGACTATTATATGTATCATATGTATATCATAGTTATCATATGTATATCTTTTTTAAATGATTTAGCATTTAACATTTCTAAACCCATCATAAAAAAAGAACAGAAATCTTTAATTACGAGCATTTAATGTTTAATAGTCTGATTTATTATGTAATGAATGTTTCATCAAGCAAAAAGAATAGATAGTTTTTAAAACAACACACAAAGACAACAAACTCCCTCAAAAGCTTTACCATTTTATTATATATATAATTTTTTTTCCTACACAATAGAGAACTGCTTTTTTAAGAATGCATCTATCATTCCTTTTTCAATTTTACTTTGTTTCGAAAAATCTAAATAATAATTAATATTAATACTTTTAAGAGACATTAATACATAAATATACTTTTAACAGACATGTAACAGGTATATTCTTCACAGATTGATATATAGATGTTTTTAATAATTTATTTAACCTTTCCTTGCGCGGCGACTGCAGCCATCGCTGCCTTGACGGTTTCTTCGTCGCCCAAGAATTTCATAGAAACAACAGGCTTTAAATTCTCATCCAATTCGTACACAAATGGAATACCAGTCGGGAGATTCAATCCCATGATTTGATCATTGGTCATTTCTAAAAATGAGAAATTACTTTCACAGATTGATATAATTACATTGATACCAATAAATTAATTACATAAGCAAAGTTTCTTACGATCGAGGTGTTTTACTATGCCGCGTAAACTGTTTCCATGGGCAGCTATTATGATCCTTTTGCCCTCCTTTAACTGAGGAATAATTGTCTCGTTCCAATAAGGTAATGTTCTCTCGATTGTTAACTTGAGGGATTCGAACTTGGGAAATTCCTCGGGTTTAGGACCATCGGCGTAACGTGGATCCTTCACTATCGTGTCGTAATACTTGTGATCTGGTTCCATTGGTGGCGGCGGTACATCAAACGATCTCCGCCAGATCTGCACTTGTTCCTCGCCATACTTGGCGGCTGTCTCTGCTTTGTTCATGCCTGTAAGACCGCCATAGTGTCGCTCGTTTAATCGCCATGTCTTATAGACAGGCAGATTCTCCTGACTGATCTCTTTCAGGATTGCCTTGAGGGTTTCCTGAGCTCTTGTGAGCACTGATGTATGAGCTACATCAAACGTGTAGCCCGCATCTTTGAGAGCTTTTCCCGCAGACACAGCTTCACTTTTACCTACAAAAAATTCCAAATGTAAGAACACTTCCCATGTGTATTTGTCTGTGTATATATAAGGTTTTTTATTACTAATCTTAATAGTTTTTTTATGTTATAAAATATGAAAGATTTCAGGAGATAAATGATCACAATGTCATTAATTCAAATCCATTCAAAAGCAAAAACTCGTAAAATCGCGCGACCTTTTGCCCTTGAAAATGACGGATCAACCGGGCGAAATTTACGCACCCTTGTCTGATAGAGTGGCGTCGTACCACCCGCAAAAGAGATTCAATTTATTCCACTCGCTCTCGCCGTGACGAACCATAACAATCTTGTATTTTGACATGTTTTCTGTGAAATCGCGATTACCGCGTATAAAGAGACAATCTCGAGAACGATGTGCACACACACACACAAGTCGATGCTCGTCTGCTCGGTTGTTTGATTCCCCTTACTTCTGCTTCTCAAGAAAAGTCAATCTCTTTTAAATCACTCTTATGGTTGATTTCATGTCTGATCGACATGTCATACGATATCCAATTAAATAAATCAATTTCTAGAGATTTCCAATCGTACAAAATATCGCTAGCCAAACTTTCTAGAAAAAATTCGACATTACAGGTTTATGAATAAGGCATAAACATCTATAAATTTACATGTTTATGGAATAAGGTCGCTATTGGTCAGCATGGTGTATGTGAAGAATAACCTTTAATCATGAATTATATATATAAATAACGAGAGATGTTACATTTCAAAGACATTTCAAAGACATTGCACTTATAATAATCATTGCGATAAAAACCTATTGCATTCCTTATTTATAAGAATCTTTACACTCCGAATGCACGTCAATAAAAAAATTTTGTTATAACCTGTACTGTTTGACATTTGTGTTCAGCGTTCCGGGTGTTTTGTTAGAAGAAAAGTGATCAGCGCACGATTCTTCAAACCATTGACATTGTAACCGTTGAGTGTAACATAAAATAATGTCTAATGGTGAACGTAATAAATAGGGGAAAATTAATTTACAGAAATATGTATACACATTATTTGAATCTCTGCTGTTGAGTGACATGTGTAGCGTGATGTGACAGTAAAGATTCTGTGAGAGAATGTGGATAATCGCAGACAAATTCGCGAGATCTCAAAATATAGTCGCCTCGTTTGTAAAAAGGTGACTATTGATTATACATTTTTTTTTTCGTTCAACTTATATTGTAATTATGGAGATAATAAATGCTAAAGATACCAGCGAAGCATACGCTTCTCTGTCCACAAAGCGTTGCGAGAATTCCATACTAGTTTCGTGCAATTGGCAGATTATCAATAATAAGCAGTTCAATGATGTTATTACCACCGCATCGTTACAGCATGCACCTGCAAAGTAAGTGAACAAATTAGAACAAATTTGTATATGTAATTTCCATCATACAATGGACTTCTAAAATAGCAGAAATAATGCTAATGATTTATATATAAAAATGTTTGCAGAATAAACTGTGAAGATGTAGCTTTTCTGGATACCTGTATCGCTTTGCAATCGTCAAACCTTGAACCTTGTATGTTGGACATTAAGATAACAAACTGCCAGAAAATAGCACGCATTGCTATTGTTTCCGAAGGCAATGTTCTAGAAATCTTCAAACAATATGGAGAATATGAAACAACAATACTTGCCAAGTTTGTAGATGAGTATGAAGAAAATATTGTTTTTCTTGGAGAAACAACAATACAACCTCCTACAACAGAAGCTAGTATTAAGGTAAGATGTTTATATATATATATATATATATATATATATATATATATATATATATTTTTTTTTTTTCTCCAACATTTGATGTAATAATTTTGTTTCTGCCTTAGTTTACCAGAACAAAAAATAAAAGCTCTACCATGTGGATATACGGTATAAAATTGTTTTTGATAGATTGTATAAAAGAGGCAAAACCTAGTGCCTTCAACTCTGATATTATTCAGACTTTTCTTAGTAATTGCAATGGCAAAGCGAATCAGGGAGCTGAAATGGCAATGGAAGTACTTGGCTATTATGATAAACAAGAAATTATGAATAAGACACAGTTTTGCCAGAAAAATTTGGAAAATTTTGTTTTAAACTCTGAGAATTCCGAATGTAAAAATGGGATTAGAAGAGACAATGAAAAAGACTGTTCAAACTGTGAAGATAGTTACAGAAAATCAAATTCCATACCATGTAAAAGTGAAATTGAAAAGAGAGACAATGAAAATGAATGTACAAATTGTGAAGAAGCTTATAAAAAATCAGATATGGATATTGCACCTTGCATGAATAGTAAAATGGAATCTATAAAAGAAGTAAAATCAGGTGCCTTTGATTATAAAAACTTTATTCAGACTTTTCTCAGTAACAGCAGTGGCAATATGAATCAGGAAGCTGAAATGGCAATAAGAATACTTGGATATTATAATAAACAAAAGATTATAAATAACGATGAGGAAAATTTGAAAATTCTTGCTTCAAACTCAGAGTATCTTAGACATAAAAGTATGAATGGAAGAGATAGTGAAAAAGAATGTTCAAATCATGGAGGTGAGCATGAAAAATTAAATTCTTTCGAAAACGAAAATGTAAGACGAGGCAGTAAAAAGGATTATTTACATTTTGATGAAGATAAAAAATTTGACATAGATATTATAACCTATATCGATAATAAATTCTACGATATGGAGAATAAATTAATGGAAAGGATAGATAAAATGGAAATTAGTACTAATCAGAAATTGAATGCCATTTTGGAAAGACTTGAAGCATTGAAATTAAAGTAAATGTTTTTTGTTAGAATTAATTTTTGATATTTAAGAAAATAGAAAATACACAAAATAGAATCATAATAGGGGAATAATATATTTAATAATTATTTAAGAAGATAGATATAAAAACATGGAATAAGTAATTATTCATTATAAATTTGTTCTTTGATTTATCTAAATAAAAGTGATCTGAACTATTTTAACAAAATATGAAGTTCGTTTTTTTGAGATTTTTTTATTAAATAAAGTTAAGTTTATATATCATTTATATTAATACTGTCTCCATATCAAAACTGTATATAAAACATTGCACAATTTTGAGTTTGCAAATATTAATTTGTATGATTTATTGATATTGGTATGAATTCAACCTGTTCATGTAGCAATGGAAATTGTAAATATTGCTTCAAAAGACATTAATATATATATATATATATATATATATATATATATATATATATATATATATCGATGTACAATATCAAAATGCTATGAAACAAATCACATATGTAAATGGAAACATAAAAATATTGTTTTGTATAATTTTTTTACATTATTTAATCATTATATAATTATTTATATTAACACAAAAAATATATTGTAAGTTGTTTTAAACACTTTAGAAGCGATATGTGCTGAACAAGCAGCATAAGAAAATTTAAAAAAAATAACGCAATTGCAATATAAGTTAAAGAAATGATTGGCAGTATTTTATTAAAATTGATTTTATTGAAAATGACTTTAGTCTTTTAATCAGCCTTGTCATTTTCTTGAGGAGGATCCCAAGAGTGTAGTTGTTTTCGCCATAATTTCACCATACCATCCCAGCCTCTCCTACTGTATTTGATATATTTTGGTGGTGTCCTTGGATGTTCTCGTGTTCGATTCTCTCTAAAACAAAAATAAATATATATCATAAAATTTTGTTTGACATGAAACACAACAAAATCATAGAATAAATCCTCTCCTTCCCTAATCTCATATGAATTTAACTTGTCCTAAGCTATCTACGTAGAAATGGAAATTGTATCACAATACTTACTTGGGAACCAGCTGAATGTATCTATCATATCCGATAGTGTTTTTGCCATAATCTATTTCCTTTTGCCTGCGTGCCAATACAATCGGATCTGTCTCGAACTCTATGTGCTTTTTACTACTCTCTGACGAATTCGTGGTCGAGCTCGAGTCAGTGGAATAACGTCTGATACGAGATACCTTAACATCCTCATTATCCATACTGTCTTGCCTTGCTCTCTTGCGCAGCGTATGCGAATTCTCCGGCTTATTCTTTACATTATCTTTGTACTCTATATATCTAATGTTGTCCTCACTTTTTTTATGCTCCGTTCGAGTATCGTCATTTTGTGCATTCCAGTCTTCATAGTTTTGCGCATTTTCATAAATTTTTGCATTTATTATATCTTCATCCCAAGTATTATTGTCTAAATCATTTTCCTCCTTCGTACTATTTTGTTTCGATTCGACAATGTCTTTATTATTCATACATATAATTGAATCGAACAGTTCGTCGTCCTCATTTTCTATTTTTATTTCCACTGACGAATCGCATGAAGATGAATCCATCTTAATGGATAATAATTAATTTCGCACTTCGATGAGCGACTATCTAAAAAGATAAAAATATAACACTTTTAATACACGTCACTCTTGAGTTTAATCACTTCGTATGTGATAACTTATTCACTGTACACGTACAACGTTTCATAAAGTATAACCTATTTATGTATCCACTCTATTTCGCTTCGAAATTATGCGGGATATGAAAGACCTATTTACAGTTCGCTTTCATTAGCTGCCTCTATTACTATATCGTACAGTTAGATAATGCGAAAAAGAAGAAATTCTCTCGTTCTCGAGCAAAGTATTTCGTTTGTCAATTTCGAACGTTTTCAATTCTCGTTTTACACTTCACTCTGCGCGCCTTTTTGATTACTGTACAATTAATTTGCGCTTAATCGACAATCTCGATATCTCGAGGATCTCGATTAAGGATCTCTTCACGTGAGCGAAAAATATATAACAATTAATATAAAATTAATATAATTAATAATTTGCGATTAGTGTATATATATATATATAATATATTCGGATATTTTGGAAAAACAGAGAGAGTAAACAATCTGATAATAAATGCTGAAATAATACGAATATACCTTTCAAATGTATAGGAAGGTTGGGTTGGATTAGGTTGGATGAGTAGCATGTGCGAAGCAACAAACATCTGATGCACGTGACAAGTGTTGATGGTTATCGGATTGAAACGAAAACATGTCGTTATTTGAAAAAGTTTCTCTCGCAAATGTTGCATATGGTTAAGCCAAGTCCGATTCAATCCGACTTTCGGGTAATTGAGATTCGAAGTCACGTGCACGCAGGAAAGTGGAAGAAGAAGAAAAAGAATGTCGAATGTGATCGTGCTAAGTGATTCGGACGAACCCGCGTCGCCCGTTATTGGCAAGTGCAACGGGAATGGATTTGAAATTAACGAAGAACATCGTTTCAATATTACAAATGACTTCGACTTTCCGGAGGTACCGTTCTGTCGCGATATTGCAGAAAATTCGGCGTCGCAAAGCGAAGAGGATCTTTCCAATTTGAATACAAACAATGGCTACAAATATCGTGGATCGTCCACAAAGCATACCGTGTCCGATTCTCACGACTCAGAAGACAATCGGATTGAAAAGACTTCGCGAAAAGCGACTGCATCTAAAAAAGATAAAATGACGTTGAAGGAGGAACGATTGAAACGTCAGCAAGAGCGGGCGAGAGAGAAGGCGTTGAAGGCGATCGAGAAGAAAAAATCTAAAGATATAAAGCCCGGAGAATGTTTGAAATTTATGGAAGTTAATCTTGATCGAAATATCGATATATTTGCCTTTCGTACAGAAATTGAAAGCGTATTGCAAAGTGCTGATATTAAAATTAACGTAACTACTGAGTTAATTCCGAACAGTATTACATGGCAGAGGAATATCGAAAAGAATTATGTCGGCGAAGATAATGAAGTGCATACAAACAAAAGTATACAGCCGGAAGAATATATTATCGTGATCTGGAGCAATTACGAAGCAGTAAAACACGTGGCGGAAGGTACTTTCTGCGCTTCCGTCGCGTGCAATAAATCTTTGATACCAAATTACAATATGACTCTGGTTATCTTTGGCATGGAAGAGTATTTTACATATCGGAAGAAACAGAAAACAGATCAGAGTTCTAAAAGTAAAGGATCGAGACTCAACAGCAAAAATAATGAGCATTTTAAAACATTTCCAATTATATCGAGACAGCAGCTGGAGATGTGCCTGACCGAAATTCAGTTAGTAGTCAAATGTAACAGTAGATTAATTGAGAACGCGCAGGATCTAAGTTTAATGGTATACCAGTATACAAAATCTATTTCGGAAATACCGTATAAATTGCAGAAGAGAGAAAGTCAGGAAGATAAATTTGATTGGTATGTTATGGGAGACAATAAGAACACTGTGCGTGTAGATAAAGATGGAAATGGATTGAAGAGATTGTGGCAACAGCAGTTGTGTCAATTTAATTTAAGTAGCTTGGAAACATCAGAAGCAATATGTGCAGTTTATCCTAGTCCAATGCAACTGATCAAGGTATTGTTAAATCTTGCAATGAATATTTCATTCTAATATATTGTTGAAAAAAAGTTTATTCCTAGTAAATGTATAAATTAAATAGAATTTTTATTCTTTTTTTTTTCTAGGCTTATAGAAATTGTACACCTGATGAAGGTATGAATTTATTGAAAGATATACCGGTAAGTTTTAATTTTGTTTCTTTGTATTAGCAAATTAATATATAAAATAATAAAATTATATTAGACATATATTTGAATTTTCTTTTTCTCTATAGTATATAGACAATATTTGTTTCTCATCTTTAGTCATCATCATACATACAAATATAGATTTAATTTTATTTTATACAAGATGAAATTCATGTGAAATTTATTCATATAAACCATAATAAAGAGAGATAATAAATTGATTACATTATTCACAACTTAATAATATAATAAATCTGCTGAAATCTCTCTATAGATTAGAAGAGCAATGGGACCTCTCACAGCTGTACGTAAAATCGGTCCCGAATTAAGCAAAAAGATATATGTGATGTTTACGTCGCAAAACGGGCACACTCTATTAGGGACTGAGATATAGGTAACTGCAAATTTTTATATTATTTTTATTTAAATGTAATTTATCTATATGTCATTAAGTGTAATCTTTTATATTTTAAATACGAATACTAATCCATAATCTTAGAAAGTGTTACATTCTATAGCTGTGAGATATCTTTTCTGTATAACATTTTCAATGCTTTAATAGTAGAATTTTAATGATAAATTTTTCGAAAGTCAGTTTTTTAGTTTTGGACAGTTTTTACAGTTCTATATAACATTTAAAGCAAATAATAAGTTAACCAGATGTTCATTTTTCTACAGTTTTTGCACAGTTTCTTTTTATTTTTTTCATAGACATATATGAAAAAAAACGGCTATATAAAATAAGTATTAAATAAAAGAAATTGGCACATTCTAGGGATATACAATTTACGAAATAGCAGTGTTTTTCTATAATTTAATATCGCTTATTTTTCATCTTTTGAATTCTTTGGTTAATTTGTGGAAAAGCTTGAATATCATATATATTTTGTGTGTGTGTGTGTGTATATATGGAAGAATTTTGTAATACTATTAAGCATTCATGCACACATGCACACACAATTAAATTAATAAATATATCTTTTAAATTTTTAAATCTATATAAGGACATGCATCTTTTACATTACATAATAATGAAATATTGTATACGTAATACATAAAATCTTAGGATAGATTGCATTATATAATCTCATTGTAACAATAAAATATGTTGTATTGCTATTAAAGCTTAGAGACTGGTGTGTGATATATAGTAATGAATAATGTATTAATACTATAGTATTAGTATATTATAAATACTATTATAATTGATATATATTAGGAATATATATGTTTTATCATACACACACACGCACACACACGTATGCACACACACATATATATTATAAGTAACATACGCACACACACATTTAGATTTAGTATCAATCCTTTAAAATAATATCTTTTCTAGTTGTCTTTTCGTGTATTGCACAATATATTATCAAGAACTAATGTCATATATATCTTACAAAACTTATGTATTCTATGTTTGTATTTCGTTAACATTGTCGAAAATAGACTGTTCCGAATTGTATTCTTTCTCGTGCTCTAGCTTCGTATCGTTCAAAATATCGCAGTCATCATCATCAAGAGTTACAGGTGACATCGTGTCGATTGTAGACACATATTTGCGTTCGATGATATTGGTCTTAATAGCGTCTTCAATCTCGAGTACGTTATTTGTCAGAGAATCATAATTTATCGAAGCTTTGGAAGGTTGTGCTTGTATATATCTGTGTTCATCTTTCTCGAAGGTAAGGATTTTAGGTGCATTCATGTTTTCCGCAATCTTTGTCGTCGCAATCATCTGTTGTTCACCTCTCTCGTTCTGCTGAGTGGGTTGCGAGCTTCTCTTCGCTAGAATGATTTTGGTATATTTTACAGCGGGTTGTACCAGTCGATTTTCTATCGGCAATCTGTTCTTCATCGAAAGGCCATTGTTTTGAGATCGCGTCTGCAGTATCAGCTGATTTAAATTTTGCATATTGGGACATATAACAGGTTTATTTGGTAACTGCTTATCTTGCTTATTGCTAATTAGAACCACTTTGGTGGTACTGCTTAATTTGGGCCTCTCCTGAGGTTCCTTAATCGGCGTCGCTTGCGTTACTATTGGTATCTTGTCAATGTTGCTTAAATTATCGTCGTCCTTGGCGAATATTATCGGTATGTCCAGTATATTTCCCAGTTCATCATCGATATCATTTGTAACAATGTTTTTCTTTTGAATACTATGGACGACTTTTCCTTTTTGAAGTCTCTGTAAATTGTTGGCGTTAACCGTGATCTTCGGCATCGTCTTCATCGACTTGTGAGAGAGCTTCAGTTTGTTGGATAGAGGCAAAATGTTGCCGGAGTTTTGGGTGTTAAACGGAACTATCACTGACGAGGACGCGCTTCTGTTGTGAAGAGAATTCTCAACAATGACTATGTTACCGCACGTATTATGAGAATTGTCAGATGCGGCTTCTTGTCGTGGTAAAAGTGTCGATTTAGATATCTCCAATAAGTGAGACTCACTGCTCATTCCCATCTCCTCCATTGCTATAAAATATAGATGTATGTATTTGCCTCAGATCTCAAAAAGATATAAAATTATATATATATATATATATATATATATATATATATATATATGTATATATATTATTAACATGCAACGATTTTCCGGAGATTTCCAACACTATATATTAGGCAACACATTTCACACATCCAACATATTAAATATATAATTGTAAAATATTTTTATATTTATGATATTTAATCTGTGTTAAATATTTGTCACAATTTTATAGTATTTTGAACTTACAATTGTGCATTTAATATTGTTTACTGAAATAATATATTATTTTAATAATTTTAGATACCACTATTAATGCTAATAAGGTATTGAAGAACAGATAGAAATTTAACTAAGAGGATTTCTATCTTACTCAAAATAAAAGATTCCAGCAAAGAGAGTGTGTTAAGCAGTTCTTTAACAAAATACATTTGGGCCCTATTATTGTGAATGTTTGCCGTTGTCCAAAACCTGATATATAAATAAAGGCATTAATTAAACGTTCCAAAACCGATTGTTTGCTCACACATCTAAAATTGATTAATAATTAATATCTAATTCAATGGAAGGGAATATAAGGTTGGGAATTAAACAAATTCCAATTATATATATATCACAAAAAAATATTTATTGAATACAAAATAAAAAGCAACCTGATATTGTATCTACAATATTCTTTTTTAATACGTACTTAAAGATCCATGATGATGCTTATCGCTCATCCACAAGTGTTAATAGCATTGTAAGACAATATCATCTGCATATATGTCTAAGTTTACTAACTATTTACATTCACGTTACCGATTAAGAGATAGATTGAAAATCCCCTTAGTTCCATCCATGTATTTGAAATTTTTTATCTAAAGATAATTAAATAATTGAAAGTAATAGAAGCACATGGTTTCGTTAAACACTTCTACTTACTTAAGCTAGAAAATTAAAGAAAATATATGTACAATAAGGAAGGAAGAGAGGTTCTATCAAGTAAAATAAGTCTAGTATCAAATTAACATTAAGCAGCTTTAGGAAATAGGATATTTTGGTTTTACATAGGGAAAAATCACAAATATGAATTGACAACAAATGCTTATAAATTAATTGCCTGTATTATAAATTTGGTATTTACTATTATGTGATATATTTTTCTTATAATTAAATAGACTAATATGCTAAAATTCATTTTTTTTTAAATATATATGCAATAATATTATATTTAATAATTTATTTTAATAGAAAAGTTATATGATTCCTAATATAGTTTAAAATCTATATATATATATATATATATATATATATATATATATATATATATATATATATATATATATATATATATATATATACATATACATATTTATAGATTTAATCATTCGATATTTTAGGAACTTTGTAATAAAATTATTATAATTTCTAATACTTTTTTTTTCATGTGCTCCATTTTAATTTTTTTAGTTTTATACTAGATTATTAAATATTACAAGAAACTGAGAGAATTTTTAGTCCGTTCCCTTTCATACAGTTTATTATGTTCAGTTACACGTAGTATCGCGCAATTTCGAAAATTAGGCAATCTGTACCATTTTATGTACAAGTATAAAAATTTAGTGTAAAAATGTGTTATTTGTGTTATCTATACAGATAAACTCTATACAAAGACCAAGAAAATTAAAATTATAAAAAGTTGTGAACTTATTAATTATATACAATATTCATTTTATATATATATATATATATATATATATATATATATATATATATATATGCCACACACTAAATAAGTATCATAAAAATGTAAGTTTACTTATTTATACTAAAATAATTGGTTTAACGATTAAAATAACTTGTACTTGAAAATATAAATAAAAATAAATTCTCGAAATTAATGTAGCGAATACATGTTGATTATTCTCACATTATTAAGTGTATAGTGCCCAATTTGCTAGATACTGTCTCTTGTATTGTGAAGTTGCCAAGATCAAATGTCCTTATTGTAAAGTTTCTCTTCAATTTTCACTTTTATTCTAATGATTCTCTAACGATGCACAGAATAAAAATGTCATTTTTCGCTCGTTTTGTCTCCAATATAGTCACGTGATCACATAACAAATATATGAGTAATAACAAGCAGCGCTGGAGGAGAATATTACTTCACAAGCAGACAACATTATGAATGTTATTTGACTATATAAAAATCAAAATCCTGAATAGACTCACAAATTGTAACATCAGGTCATTTAATTGACCATAGATATGTAAATTTCATATAGACTATATATTTCATATAGGCTTTATCGCTATATTTCAGATAAATTATTTAATAATTGATTAGATAATAACAATCTACCTTTTGAAGGAGTCGTTGTGGACGATGTTATGTTACTCGCTGATGAATTGGTAGTCGTTAGTAGAATACTGGAAGCTGACGATACACGGGCGGAAGATGGACCACTCGTAAGCGCGATCGAGCTTTTTCCACTTTGCAAAAGATTCGACAACGTGCCAGTTGTCGCACAGGCAGCTTTACTTCCCGCTATTTAATCGAGAACAAAAGATGTAATATTTTCAGTTAGTCCTCTATATACACACCGATAGCTTAAAATATAATGACGAATTACAACATATATCTTACCTCCGGCAGCTGTATTAACTCTAATTTGATTTCCCGTAGTGAATACGTTCACTAATTTCGCGTCTCCACTCTTCTCAGCTACATTGACTTGTCTATAATTGTTTGACATCACATTCGAATAAGACTTGTTGGAGGATACTATAGTTTTCATCTTCGAAACATTTTGTAACGGCACATTAGAAATGATCTTCGGTACTTTGACGGTTGCGGTCACAGCTTTGGACGTATTAGACGTTTTGGAAGAAGTCACGGATTGATTCACTGTAGTAGGTGCTAAACGTATTGGTCCTATTGGGGCTAGACTTGCTAGCGTACCTATATTCAGCGTTATGCCGTTCTCTGCATTAATATTTGTCTGTAATGAATAATATATAATTCATTATTAAGAGAGTATATATATGTACATATATTGTGATATTCAAAATATATTGCAATACATTTACAAATATTTTAATTAAGAAATGCCTCGTTCTCTCTTACAAAAATCCAGTGATATTTGAGTCAATATACATATCAGTTTATCGATGATTATTTCATAAATTGTATATATTTATATGTTTGTGTAATAATTACCTGGCCAGGAATTTTAGAAGTTTTCAGATGTTCTGTTAATTGATTTTTCTGATTGATCGTGAGTCGCTTCCGTTTCAAAGTGGAGGCATGATTTGTTTGTTGTCCACTCATCTGTACAAGATTAGATTGAGTATTGAAGGTACCAATTTTGGAAGGTGAATTTGTCGTCGCGTTCGTTGCAGCTGACGGCGCGGAAGATACCGGCGTGTTCGGTCGGGATTTTTTCACAGTCGGCGAATTAGGTTCACTTTCCACGGAACTGCTCGTCGAGTTTCTTCGTTTGTGAGAATCTTTTTTGTTTTTGTTCTCGCAGACAGGCATCATGGATCGCAACGGTAACGGATGCGGTTGCAGCAGAATGCTGCCGATAAAGTCGCCAATTTCATCCAATATGCATCTATCCACCATGTTCTGTGTGATACCTTCCAGTACCTTCTTGGACGTGGATATTCTGAGATAATCGTCTGCTGTGCCTACGACCACAAGACTCGTCTCCACTAGCATCTTCTCCCGGAGATCTTCCAAATCATCTGGTCTAACGAGGGTTGCGTTTTGCCCGATAATAAACATAACGGGACAACGAATGTCCATCAACATATCATCGGGCGTACCGCGCTTTCCTTCGACCGTCGAAAAAGGAAATCCAATGCAAATAACAGCGGTTACATGTTCCATCTGGGCAATCTATATCATAAAATAAATTAGATAATAAGAAGAGAAAGTTATACATAAATAGGAAAAGATAACATTACCTGACAAGCAAGTGCCGCACCAGTATTGAAACCTACGAGTATGATTGGTCTTCCAGGACAGTCGTTTTTAACATCTTGTATTTTGGCTCTCGTAGCCTGAACTAATTGATCTATGCATACCATCATGGTCATTCTGTTAGCTGCCAATCCCATTTGAGTATGAACGGTAGCAACCATGCCTAATGATCCTAACTGCGTGATCCATTTATGTTGACGAGAAGAAACGGTTGACGTGATGCCAGATGGTACTATTATCAAGATCGGATTTCCAGGCAGTTTCTTCTATAATTAATTTTATTTCTATTCATATACTTGAGCAGTGTAATATAATATATGTTAGTAATTAAATTATCATATTTACGGGTCGACTTCCATTTAAACTTGGCGCGACCGGATCCCAAGATCGTTTCAAGAGCGATCCAAGTGTTTCCCATGTAATGGAACCTCCTCTAGCGTTAATATTTGGTTGTACGGCAATCATCTTATCGATTAGCTGAGGAATCTTTACTCTCAGAGTCTGTAAGATATCGAGATAGATTGCCAAATATTCGTGAGGAAGATGTTCGAACAATAGATTGTGCAGCCATTGAGCCAATCTCCAATCCCATCCAGTTGACGCTAACATTTCACGAAATCGTCTGGTCGCAATATCCACGGACGTTCTTCGAAAGATGGGCTCTATTGCGCTTTTAGCCTTGGCCAATCTCGCGAGTCTTTCCGAACTCAATATCCGAGTTACTTTGCTGAATATGCGATTCTGAACTGAAGACCATAAAGTTTTGTTTATATTCTCCTCCCAATCTTCCTCTTTCTCAGGTCGTGCAAAACTCGCTAAACGTTGAAACTCATCCATGAGATGCCGAGTTCTAGTTAAATCAAAGAGTGGTATCAATGGTTCGCTGTCAATATCTTCCACATCAATCTCTTCATCCTTTTTATGTTTATCACTAAGATATAAAAAATAATATATTATAATAATGGAAAAATCATTATTTTATATTATATTACTCTAAAGATTAATTTAATTTACATATTATATCGATAATCTTACTTTGTTGCAGTGTTTTTTGAAAAAAATAATTTTTTTACAGGCTTGACATAAATATTTTCTGGTTTCCAATTCCAGGGTCGGGCATAACAATGATCTTTGAATATTACATCAACATCCATTTCATAACTTCCAGCGAGTTGATGTAAATATACTGTAACTCTATTTGAATTGTCATCAAATGTGTCAGTGGTCGGACTTGGTAGGCCAGAACTGCCCACAGATGTAGATGGTGCCATGGATACAGGTGTTAACATTATGTTGTCTTATTTCCAATATTAAATTTACCAATAGTAACTAAAATAAATATATATAATTAATACTTCTGTATTTATCCCAAACATTTTATTGTACAACATTATAATACAAAAAATACTCTAATATTCATCTTGATAGAACAGAATTCTTCGAAATGAATATTGTGCATGATATATATTATGCTAAAATGATTAGCTAATTAGTATAAATTTCTACCATCATAATTATGTACATGAATGATATAATGCTGTGTGTACACTTTTCTATAAATTTAATTAAATGTAGACTATACAGAATACACACACATACACACTTACATGTGAAAACTAACCTATATTTATGCCACGTTAGATAACAAATGTCTTTAATCATCAATTAACAATCGTGTGCTACCATTTGCTGCAATTTATCAATAATGCAATTATTCCACATATTCTAGAGCATTCCAATTGTACCGACTTATACACTGACAAATATTTAATATTACTTCATATCACACGTAATTAAAACTAAAAGTAACTAAAAGAATTAGCATACACAAATATATGCACCCATTTTCGTGTAATCGTTAACGACCTTTGTGTATGTGAATGTGATGTAAATTACATTATTATCTTATACGTGTGTGAACACATGTGGCCATTGCGAATTTATTCGCTGCTGCACTTTTCCGAACTAGTGCAGCCAGTTCATCCATATATTCTTTAATAATCCACGATATAAAAATGGGGGAGATGAAGAAAATAAATAATGTAAGATACATAAAAAAAATACAAAAGCATTATTGTGAAATAATGTAAGAAATAGATAAAATATTCAAGCTTTAGTTGGAAAGAAGGAAGAGCAATACAAAGTACAGATAATCGAGATTACTATCGATAACGTTCGACTTGCATTCATACGTGGTATCGACGTTTCATTTATCGGGTGTCCTAAATCTGATTGCACTTTCGCGTCGACGCGAGCCGCGTTATTACACGATGAATTGTTTAAGTTTAATATTACAATTTATATTCTTTGTTCGTATAGCGAAATCGGTATGATCTTAGTTTAAATGTGTAATTTACTGAGATGACTAACGTACGCAAACTTAAGTTTTCGGCGGGATTTTGGTTCGATGTTCTGCTACGTGTCTTTCTGGCAGTGCTATTCGTGTAAGTTGACATTTAACATTTAATAGATGTGCAATTAAACAATCAATCTGCTATAATTAGCACTCTGTGACGTGTCATTTCATTTTTTGTGTTTATATAGAGGATTAATTAATATTTATTAACAAGAATGTTACGTCCAATATATGCATGTTATATTACATCATTATTTCAAAAGCATAGAAATGTCTTTTTAGAATTATTAATATTTTTATTAATATAACACATATACTATTTTATTAATATAATTATTAATAATGTATTTTTCTGAAAGATGGAGATCTGTTATATTGCATATTTATTTTTTGAATACACAAGCAATTGCTTTTTCTTATCTTAATAGTATCATTAATCACAAGTCGAATATTTTGAATTTTTTATGACTTTTAGAGAGCTAGAAAAAGCAGAACCATTTACGAGAACAATTCATGAAGATGAATTATGGTTGTACAGAAACCCAAGGACAGATTCTTTTGTTCCAACCACAGTATTATGGGTATATATATATATTTATAAACTAGATATCACATATGTTGTACATAATACATATTAAATAGAATAATTTTCCTTTTTTCAGCCTCTTGTATTTATGATGCCGATTATTGTTATTTGTTTCTTTTTTATAATACACAAAGATAAAGTTGATTTTCAACAGTCAATATTATCTGTAACATTAGCCCTGGGATTAAATGGTCTTATTACAGATATTTTGAAACTTATAGTAGGTATGTAATATCGAAATATTTGAGAGAGAAGGAGAGAGAGAGAGAGAGAGAAAGAGAGAGCTGAATAGATCTATATTAAATAAAGAGATTTATAAATTTTTTTAATATCAGTTATTTTATTATTCACTATTTTCAGGTCGTCCAAGGCCAGATTTTTTTTGGCGGTGTTTTCCAGATGGGCAAATAAATCCGGGATTTAAATGTACCGGAGATCCAATTGTTATTAGAGATGGAAAGAAGTCATTCCCAAGCGGACATTCCTCGTGTACGTCAATATTGCATCAGTAATTATATTTGATAATATAAATATTTCTCTCTTTTCTTGACAAATTAATTTTTATATCTATATTTGCATAAATGTGTCAGTTGATTTGAGAACAATGTAACATATATTTTTAATATTCCACCAAGATGTTTATATAAATAATTTATCTTTTAGTTGCGTTCGCTAGTTTTGGTTTCATCTCCTTGTATGTAGCTGGAAAAATACATACATTCAGTCTGGCAGGAAAAGGACAATCATGGAGATTGTGCCTATTCTTTTTGCCGCTTCTCGTCGCTCTTACTATCGCATTAAGCAGAACATGCGATTATCATCATCATTGGCAAGGTAAACTTTTTTTTGTCGAGATAATTTAATCCTATTTCTTTATTGATATTTCATTATAATTTCAATATGATTTTTCAATATAATTTTAGATGTAGCGGTAGGATCAATAATAGGCTATTGCTTAACATATATTTGCTACAGACATTATTATCCTTCGTTAGATTCACCATATTGTGATAAACCATATACTGTGCTTACGTTACAAATTCAATCAGACATCAAATCTAACAAGAGTGAACAAATTAAGTGGATATAAAAGTGAGAACTATTTTTATCTGCACATCGCATAAAGTATTTTAATCAGTATTTGATTTGATTAAAACTTCTGAGACTTGTATTTTGTGTATCAATACAAAAGAGAATATGTCTCTGTATGAGTAAAAACAAACTTTTAAATATATTGAAATTTCTACATATTATACATCTATTTGTTACAGTTCTATCATCTGTGTCAGGCTGTCTTTTTCTTTTTTTTTTTTTTTTGTGCTTGTATCTTTAAGATAGCTATTTCTTTTTATAAATAGTTGTATTAAAAATAGAACAGGTACAAAAATATTTTTGTATAATTATTAGTTACATTTGTATTTAATTTTTTATAAGACTTTTTATTCTTTTCATATCCTAAAGTTTCTATGCAGTTACGCTTTTCGGACTTTTAATTTTTTCTTTCGAAATTATATTAATATAAATTATATAATTATTATTTTAATTCTACATATTTACAATAAACAAAAATGATCAATTTAACAACAGAATTATCCTTAGTTGATCATTATGTGTTTAAATTTATGCAACTAAAATTATAAAGAAAATTATAGATTGAAATAGACGCGTTAGACGCAATCTTTTCAAATTATCGCGCACCGCTTGGATTGCGTTCGAAAACCCACTCGGAATAGAGCAGCATTTGATTGGCCAATCAGAACAAAAGCATTTCTCTGTCTCCGATTGGTCGATCGAATGCCTCTTATCCGACGAGTAGGTTAGGTAGGTTTTCGAACGCAATCTTGGAGCAGTCGATTCGTGTCGACAGGCGTTATCGCTCGGGCATTATCGCACATCGAGCCACATTTCTCCGCGACGTTTCAGTTTCAGACCGCAATATCATCGCGTCGGCCAATCGTGGGATCCTACTCTCGGCCATATCGAATTGCGCATTCTCGGTCGCATCTCGCGTGGCATCCGTGATCGTGATCATCCATCCGTCCGTCCGTCTGTCTGTCTGCCTGTCTATTCGGTCGTCCGCTCGGCCCAGTTCGGTACTGTCTGCGCCGCGAGTAAGTTCCGATTGCGATCTCATGTTGGGGGGAAAAAGAGGAGATTGATATCTCGTGCGATCTCGAGGGGAGATTCCGATACGTCATCGGGACGCACGGAAGAGGCTCGAGAGACAACGCCTGCTACTACCCAGACCCCATTGTGTGACATAGTTATTTGCGAGCTGTTGTGTTGGTGAAATGTTGTCCCGCTGACTTCCTCCGATGCATGGTGAGAACTCATAAGCAAGCGTCATTCGCCCTCACCGTCTTCATTGTCGCGAGTGCTAAGCGGTTAAACGCTTAGGATCGTGTTCGCGTCGCTCATGCTCTCGACGCGAAGCCTCTCTTAACAGTCGGCTATTCTCGAGAGGAATTCGCGTATATACATAGTTCTCTGTCTCCTATACAAGAGCCACGCGCTAACTTGGTGCGAAGAGCGTACGGAGCGCCAGTTGCCGAAAGCTGCTTCAACGTACAGCGGACGTTGTTATACGAGTGAGATGATCAACATGGAAACGGACAAAATTATCGACGACACGAACACGAGTCAGCAGGTGAGAATGACTAGGCCATTTGTAGGTATCCATGCGACGTTTCCTTTCGTCGCGAAAAAAAACTATCGCCATCTTGTGCCTTCTCGCGACCGACCGAACGTATCGTCCGTCCGTTGACTCTGCACGTGTTTTACTTCCTAGATACTCGAGGTCAAATTTGAATTATGATAACATCGCGCGCGAGTATCCCTTACATTAGAGGGCAATAGAGAGGAAAAAGATTTAGAATTGGGATAACTTGGAGCGATCGGAATACACCTTGTACACCTGTTTATGCTTGTCAACGTATTTTATTATCTCTCTAGCAGGGGATCCTGCCTTACGTCACGATCGCGACTATCGTGGCGAAATTATTTTCGGAGTTATGATAGAGATTCGCGATTGATACAATTTTGTTTTCTGATATCGAATCTTTCAATTCTAACATCTACTGCTGCGCATTTTTCTTCGAAGGCAAAAAACAGTAAGCGAAATAAACGGACTCGTGTCTAGATGTTTACATGTCGATCGATATGAAGGACGACATGAGGTCTAGTTGTCATCTCGCGTGTAACGGCTGTTTGCAAATGCGGATGCAAATCGTGCATCTCGCATCGCGGAATCTCCCCTTCTCACTTTTTTACAATCAGGTTTTTTATTCAAGGAGGGACTGGACAGAGCAACTATGTCCAAAGAATGAAAATCTAATACATTACGAATTCATAAATTTGGCATTGCTCAAAAAAAGGACTCTTTTAGCCTTTTAAAATATAAAATATAGATAATAATTAATTTGTGAGTTTAAGTAAAAATTTGCTCTGTAATATATAATTTTATCTCAAAATCGTAAATATTCTCTTTTATATCGAATGAACTTTGTCACAGTGACTGAGTATCACGAAAATTTTATAGCGACTGTACACAAAATTCATGATAATAAAGATTTTAATTGTACACAAATCTTTACTCACAAATTAATTATTAATTTTATATTTTAAAAAGCTTAAAAGTTTGTTTTGTGCGATATCAATTTCATGAATCACAAAATCGTATTAGATTTATTAACTTTTGACGTAGCTGATCCGTCCAGTTCCTTCTTAAATCATGAATCCTTGACGGGATGCCTTTTACAGATCGAGAGATCGTATGATCATACGATATGATATACCTACCTAAGGTGTTATAATAAATGCCTTGACATTCATTAGGCTTCGTATCTGTGCGTTATATCTATAGACGCGTATAGATCGCGATACCGGTTGCGTAGCGAGAAAAATAGCCAATCATGCTTCGTTAACCGACCTCCCTGATTGCGGCTGACTCCTCATTTGTTCCTCGCTAGATTAAAGGTATCGAACGTTATCATCGGAGGATTCATAGAAAGATGGCATGCAATTTTCAATGACATACTCAATCTTATGCTCGACTTTCAGT
Organism: Cataglyphis hispanica; assembly: GCF_021464435.1. Classification (NCBI taxonomy): domain Eukaryota; kingdom Metazoa; phylum Arthropoda; class Insecta; order Hymenoptera; family Formicidae; genus Cataglyphis; species Cataglyphis hispanica. The sequence continues at coordinate 2,272,741 of NC_065959.1, forward strand.
CCCCTCTTTCTAAGATTTAAACGCGTGTCCGTATGTCATATGAAACATGAATAGCGATAACACTGAATAGATCTAACAATGTCTCATGGATGACACATGTCCGATTAGCTAGAATCCAATTGTCTCCAACGCGCTACACACAATCGATGTTTTAGCTTCGCCCCCTCTTATTTCTCTAGCAACTCCTCTTGTGTGCGCGTGTGTGTATGTGTATGTGTTCCTCTTCGATTCGATCCGTCATGACTTTTGACTTCGTCCACTCTCTTATCTGCCTTTGTCGCTTTCCTGGAAAAAAAGGCGATAGTACCGAGAGTCTTGATAGCTTCGACTCGTGTTTAAATTGATCATCTTACTTTGTACACGAAGATAAAAATAACTTCTCGATATTCTTACTATATAATAAAGATTTTTGCGCGGATATATATATATACGCAATCTCTCTTGTTTCATTAATTTTAATCTGTCTATTATTAAAAGAGACAGAAGCATATACAGAGTGGGCCGAAACGAACAGATTTTGAAATTTGATAGGAAATTTAATTCTGAACAAAAAGTTTCCCATAAACATGGATCGAAAAATGCTTCTTTAAAAAATTAACGCCAAAAAATCTCTGAAATCACGATTATTTTATATACTTTTACAAATATCAGAGAAAGTATGGGTTTTTTTCACAAAAAGTATCGAAATAAAAGTTGTAGAGCATTATAAATTATCTATTAAATTTCCTATAAAATTTCAAAGTCTGCCTGGAACATTTGGGCACCCTGTATATATAAATAATTAATTCCAATCTAATCTTTTCATTATTCAAATTTTTAAAAAAATTTTTTTTAGTTCTAATTTAATACGTAAATAACATTATATACATATATTGATGTAAGTTTTCATTTCTTGTTTTAATTATCTTTCGAATGTTTACTTGCATATTTCGATTCTAATTCGCGTAACGAACATTACGACAGATTGACTCAGCCGCTCGCAATTAATCCATGCAGTGCATAATGCGTTTTATTTATGTGTGTGTGTGTGTATAGCGTGTGTACTCCTGTACGCGATAACACTCGTTATTCTTCGTAATTACATACGTTTGTTGCAACACGGCTCACCGGAAGTGCACCTACGACTACTTATCCCGCGCTCGGACGATGGTCCCTCCTACGCTCATTCCGCTCATAAATCATATATCGTTTTAAATGTACCACGCACGTTCGTATATCTTCCTGTACTGGAGAATGCGTGTGTGAAAATCTTTATTTTATGAACTTTAAAGAGAGATCGAATAAACACCGTTTAAATTTCTTCAATATGCAAATATATAAACAGTTTTAACGTAGAATTGATTTAAAATTTTATTCAACATGTTCATCTCTTCTCTCTCTTTTCGATATATGTACTTGTAATTATGACAATATCTCGGATCACATATAATTCTCGTTTTGATATAATTAGATCTTTTATAATTAAAAATATTTTTTTAAATATATAGATTAACAAAAAAACATTTGCAATATTTTAACGTTTTAATTTTTAATTTTGAAATTAACTCTCTGGCTTCTCCATATTTGTGATTTAAACGACTAGCACATTCGTAATTTCCGTGCATTTCTCAGTGATGGATAACGCTATTCCAATAGAGAATATCGGAGGACGGGCTTTTAAACGTCTGTCGATAATAAAGAGAGAGAGAGAGAGAAAGAGAGAAACAGATTGCGATCCTTGAGCGAGAAGGTCGTGCGAATTTACCTACGTCAATATTCACGGATTTGGGCATCATTACTCTCGTATCGTGTATTAACGCTCGATGTATAATATATATGTATAATAAGCAGGTATTTTTCAAATTTAATACTTCCGTAATTTTATTGACGAATATAAATGTCCTCCGTTCCTCCATTAGATAAATTAAATTGCATCGATCAATAAAAATGGAAAACTACATAAACAAATAATGTAGAGAAGATATTTTTCTAATTATTAATAAAATTAATATCGTGTTTATCGAAATTTTCGGGTAAAGAATTTTTCAAGACAATTTATTGAATTTATTGATTATTACAAAGAAAAGATATAATAAAGTATTATTTATTATTTTAATAATATAATAACAACTTATACAATTGCATAAAGTTATGCAACATAGTTGTTATTTCAAAAGTCGGTTCTTTATAGCGAGACTTTAATTATTTTTCAGGAAGATTTTTATTCTTTTGACATCATTACTTTACACAAAATTCTATTCTTCTAAAATTTAATTTATCGTAGCCATTATATTAAAAAATTATTGATAAGAGCATTATAAAAGTATATTCCGAACACATGTCATGTAGGATTATTGACTCCAAAAAGGTCTACGCTTTTGTATTTGATATTAATCGCTTCTATTTCACTTTGAATTGTTCTTAGATTATTGATGCTAATGAACTATCTACCGTGAGAAGGACGAGAAATAAACGTCGAAAAAGCACGTTTGTGATAACGGTAGCGAATCCATCGTCCATACTCGCCGTTATCGTGAGACGGAAATCCATTCGAATCTCTCAGTGAGAGATAAAATAAACAATAAGCAAGTATATATGTGCACGCGTGTGTGTATAAATTCGCGGCGCCCTTCCGAGACTTTTGCGTAATGACGCGTGTAAATCCGCGTGCACGAGCAATGTCAGGCGGGAGGTGCCTTTCCTTTTTAGGCGTCGCCACAATGTTTCGGTTTCGTTACCCGAGATAAAAAAGACACTGCGAAATATCTGATCCTGTATCCGTGGCAACAACGTGCAAGAGGTCAATTCTTTGTTCATAATAAATAACACTTCTCTGTTTTTATTTTCGTATTATGATTTTTACTAAATAAATGTTTTCAAATTGATTATGTATATATATATATATATCTCTCTCTCTATCTTTTTCAGATTGGAAATTTTATTTTTAAATTTTTTAATATTTGAGTTTGACTGTATACTGTAATTTTCGAAACTATCCTGGAATATTTGCTGAGGTATCTCTCGGTTCCTTTCAGAAGAGATATATCGGTGAGAATTTTTGAAATTTGTGGATATCTGACTTCGAGATTCAGATATTTGTGCGATGTGTCAGAGTCCATTGTTAATTTTAATGTTCTCTTTACGCTTTCTAACGTCATGATCTTCAGCGGCCGCTTCTCTTAAACCTTCAGAAGTTGTCGACCTCTTTGTGCCAGAATAGACGAGCGCGAATTCACGAAGCAAAAACTTGTTTCACGACTCATTCCGCGAAATCGTACATTTCGGTCTTACGACACTACTTCCCTTGTAGGCGCATTCAGAAATTTCATTGAAATTATACGAATACGATTGTCGGATAGTCTATGTCTGTGTTAAATATTTTACTAATATAAACACATGCGTTATTTAACTTATATAATTAAAGTTGAAAAAATTTTTTAAATAAATAAAAATTAAATAAAAAATTAAATAAAAATTAAATAAAAAGTTAAATAAAAAATAAAATTATATAAAAAAAGATAATATGTATTTGTAGATTGCATTCTCTAATTGCAGTTTTATACACAAGGTATTAGATAATAGATGAACATGATATATGAGGCATTTTTTTTTTTTGTCGAAATTGAAATATATCTCTTTAAAATAGATATTGATGCATAAAAAATTACTGGGCTATAAGCGATCGAAAAGAAAAGGATGCAAATATAATTAATCAAATTCAGTTTTTGGCTATTACCGGATATATTTCATTTTAACAAATCCTACGAAGAGAAGAAGGATTCAAGTCACATTTCAAGAATATTGCAGCGAAAGAAATTTTCGAAAAAAAAAAAAATGATTTCTATTTTCGATAGAAGAGAAAAATCAATTGATTTTACCGTTCATCGTTGGACACCCAGTATATATTGTTCATTTTAACCGTGGTAACAAGCGCATGAGGACAGACAACATCCAGGAAGACAAAAGAATCAGGAGAGCGTAGATTCGACACGAGTTCGCGATACCGTTATACCGGGAGCACTCGAAGAGCGTTTTCAGGTGATCGCGCACCGCTAGACTCGTCTCTTCATGTTACAATAATACAAGAGACAATTGCCATCAGATCTGTGTCTTTCAATAGGGAGTCCCCATACATAGATCACGATCATAACATATAGTTTTTGTCCCCATAAATCACCTATTTTTAAACGATCTTTTAAAAGATCTTCAAATACTGACTGTAATTTAGTATGCATAACTCGTTTTAATTTGGAGAAATATTTTGGCGACGTCCTAAAGATATAAAGACGTATGGTGTTTTGTTTCGTTTTAGAAGAAAGTGGCACTTTTTAGCCCGAATTTCTATGAATTTTTTATAAATTTTTTGATACTAAGATGTTTTTAGGGACGTCTAAGTTGCTGTCCGTTCGCCGTTGTTTCTTTAGTCATTTCTGTGATGTGGAGATATCTCATAGTCTTCATTAATGAACATTTAACACGATATGGGTCTTTTGTGACGGTTTTCACTTTGTGGGGTAGGGGAGGAGACGCTACGCCAAGTAGGTCAGATGCGAAATATACGATTTTGCAGACTACAAATCGTTGCTGGTCTTAGAATATAAACGGGATTTTCCTGCATATCTCGTTTGACATACTTCCAGTGTACATGACGTACGGCTGTATTACAGATAAAGAAACACTCAACAAGGTGTCCTAGAATCATTTCCGAATAACGAACACGTACATAATTGTTTTTTATCAAATTTAAAAAATCGTTGATAGCATCTTTCTTTCCTAAATCGCTGAATCCTAAAAATTAATTAAGACTAATATAATTCGTTTAATTTCTTGTTCTCGAAGTTTAGTTCAGGCAAAAAGTTCTTTGTTTTCAGAGATCTGTAATCCGAAAGATATCGAAACCACTTTCGCTTTGGTAAAGAATCAGAAATGAGCAATATCCATTTTTCATTTTTTGAATATCTTGTAGAGAACGTTGTACCAGATTGAATTGAGAAACAACGAGAGAATGGAATGGCACGTGATCGCTAAGATCGACGCGGCATTTACATATTTTTTGTTTCTTCTTTTTTTTTGACAATCTCACTCTCAACAATCATGCACGTTGAGCATCCTCCTGACGTGGTATTCCCTGTTGCATTTGCGGATGCACTTTCTCCATTCGCGCAAATGTAATCCATCGTTTATAAAAAGATCGCCCACTCAGTTTCGCCGTGCATGTGTGTGTCTATGTGTATACCTTTCGATTCATCGCTATTCTGTTAATATGATTCGTTATATGAGAGGAAAATTATGTAAATTTACGTGGGATGATAGGCGCCGATAACATTTTTTGTTCAATCGGCTGGGAAAAATCTTTCAAGTCTTAGACGTGAAGAAAATTAATATATTATTTATTTTTATTAATATATTTTTATTAATATATTAATATATATGGAGATATATATGAGAAGAAGTGTATACATTTAAAAAGAAGAATCAATTTAAAGAGAAATATTAAAGAAATAAATCCGTAATTTAATAAATGTACGTCGTCGTAGGAACTTTATTTTGAGTTTTCATAGCAGTATTATCTCTGACAATATTACGTTCTGACTTAAATACAATAGCTTCGAAATTAGATTAACATAGTAATGCAATGAATTGCTGCATCACATTTATTCAAATTATCTAATTTAATCGAATCGAATTCAAATACCGAGACAATAAACAATTCCTTAGCCACAAAATTTTGATAAGAAGTTAGAAGTTGCAAGCAAAAGAGGAGTAATATTTTTTATCATATCCTCACGTATAATATATTTTAATATAATATAATAATTTTTTTATGTATAATAATATACATATAATTTTTACACATAAATATATAATATTTTTAATATATAATTAAAATACAATACACGTTATATATTTATTTTATTGATTTGCTCCCAATTTTTTTTTTTAAGTAAAAAACTTATCGAGTGGGAAATATTATAATAGAGACAATCTGAATAAAGGATATGCGAGAATTAGGTTTGATCAATACCTGTTCTTACATTCTATTTTTATCTATATCGAAGGATCTTAGTGATATTCCCTGCGGTTAACATTATCGGACATTGGCGACAAGTACTAACGATAAGGATGATGTATAAATAGTGAAAGTGTGAACGTGTGAGACTGCTTTCTTTCGCGAAAAGTGCATCTTATGCGCATTTACGATGCCTGAATTTCTGCGTAAAACTTGATTAGTCATACTTGAATAGCACACGTCAACAATTTCAATACTATGTGACAATCGCATAAATATGTTAGCGCTACGTTATTTGTTGCTATGTAATCGTATTTACATTTACGAGCCGATCGCGTGGACTTTGTTTAATTTCAATTAATATTTATGCTAAAATTTTAAAACGCGATGTTATCGAAATGATTATTCGCTAAAATTAGAATATTTGTTTGCGCGTGTTGCTTGAAATGTGATCATCGACGATTACGGTATTAACGAGGAGATGCTCGACATCAACCATCGGGACATAAACGAATTAATTATAAGATTAATTTATAAGAGCCCTCGTGTTTGAGATACGAGAGGTCAAGAACCCGATACTCTTTGCTCTATCTTAAGATACATTCATGATTCTAGCAAATGTATTAACTTTACGCTTATTTATTAGATCGCTCTATAAGTTGACACAAACTTTTTTGTATAATTTTAAAACAATCTACTTTGTTTTTTCATCACAATGATATGTATTTCTTTTCTTATATCAATAATGTATTGTTACCAGGTAATGTTTTTAAGTAATATATCTTTAGAATTTGATTTGGATCGATCTGTTGCCTGAGAGTTCTAGATAAGCTATCTGATGATTTTTGCTGATTAGAGTATTGTGATTTTTTTATTGGGTTTATCTATATGTTATTTCGAGAGAGATAAGTGAGATTAACAAGAATGAGAAGGTTTTGCACATTGGCAGGAAATCGATTATCTTTATCTTTGTTCTTTTTAATGGAAGAGATGGAGGAATCAGCGCATATAATATAAAATCCTTGTATTTTCATTCGCGTCTATCATCTCAATCGACAACAGTATTGATAATCATTAGTTTAAATGAAAAAAAAAAAAATATTTAAAAGACTACTAACTTCTATATTCAATTATCTGTATTTCTCACTAATATGTTTTTCCTATGTATAGCTTAACTTTTGGTAAGTGGGATAAAATACAAATATATTTTTATTTTAGATTAAACATTTGCTTTATTTTTTAAATTTATGTTATTTTGCTAAGAATATGTAAAACTGATCGAGTTACGTGCACGGCTACGTAATTGTACTGATAATACATACATATTTCATTTGCACGATAACTTGAATATCTTGGCTATTTTTCTCTTGAAAATTGCGAATTTAAGTGCAAACGCTCAGCACGATTTCTATTGAATGTATACCGTTTAGGTGTAATCGAGAAACAACAATATATGCACCGATACGATAATGCACATTATACGACCTGATATTTTTAGTCTTACATTTATTTGCGCTCCGATTACTCAGCATATCGATGACACAGTAAGAATAAATATCGTTACATGCACGTATAAAAAATGGTAATAAAAAAATTCAAATATATCTTACATTTTCACAATGCACATATATGATAAATGAATATAACAGTAAATAATAAGTAATAAATCTTTTTCTTCTCCATTAGTTTTAATTTATTATTAATGAAAAAAAAAAATACGTAGATTACATTCTAATTTCTTATAAAACGTGCGATAACGTAGTTAGAATATATTTTAAATGATATAATATAGAACGAATATATGACTGTTAATATTCTGTTACAGTATCCGATGACAATACTGTACGATCCAAGTTGCAAAAAGGAACCATCTACAGGCACATATGGACAGCAAAGAGAAATTTGTATGATGTATTTTGAAAAATGGAGTGAGCCGGAACAAGTGCAGTTTGTCGAACAGCTGCTAGCGCGAATGTGCCACTATCAACATGGACACATCAACGCGTATCTCAAACCAATGCTGCAGAGAGACTTTATCTCACTTTTGCCAAGTGTGTAATGAAATATTTACGCTTTATGTGTCCAACATTTTATGATTGTATTTCGACTATAATTAACAATATCGAACATTTTACAGAAAAAGGATTGGATCACGTTGCAGAAAGTATTCTTTCATACTTAGACGCTAAATCACTTGTTTCTGCAGAATTGGTATGCAAGGAGTGGCATAGAGTAATTAGTGAAGGAATGCTTTGGAAAAAGTTGATTGAACGCAAGGTTCGAACAGATTCAGTTTGGAGAGGATTGGCTGAAAGAAGAGGATGGTGAGATTTATGAAATATAAAATTTAAAACTCTCGACATGATGATATATGTATATATGCATAGAGTACCTTTACTAATCGTAATAAACATATAAATATATACCGTTATATTTTTCTATGTACTTTTAATTTTGTTTTCAGGATACAATACCTCTTTAAACCGAAACCGGGCGAAACATTTCCCAATCACAATTTCTATAGATCTCTTTATCCAAAAATTGTCAAAGATATCGAAAGTATAGAAAATAATTGGAGAATGGGACGATTCAATCTTCAGAGAATTAATTGCCGCAGTGAGAATTCGAAAGGTGTTTATTGTCTACAATACGACGATCAGAAGATAGTTTCCGGGCTCCGTGACAACACGATTAAAATCTGGGATAGAAATACTCTGCAATGCATTAAGGTGTTAACGGGCCATACAGGTTCTGTGCTGTGCTTGCAATACGACGATAAGGCTATAATATCTGGTTCTTCGGATAGCACTGTGAGAGTTTGGGATGCTAATACAGGCGAAATGGTTAATACGCTCATTCATCATTGTGAGGCAGTGTTGCATCTTAGATTTAACAATGGCATGATGGTTACTTGCTCCAAGGTCAGTAGAAAGAATAACAGATTTTTTTTATATTTCTGAATTTTCACAATTCGGGATTAAGTTATTATTGACAATAATTATTATTTACAGGATCGTTCAATAGCTGTTTGGGATATGACATCGCAGACGGAGATTGCATTGAGAAGAGTTTTAGTGGGACATAGGGCAGCAGTGAACGTAGTTGATTTTGACGAGAAATACATCGTTTCCGCTAGTGGTGATAGAACTATCAAAGTATGGAATACATCTAATTGCGAGTTCGTGCGAACGTTAAATGGACATAAGCGCGGTATAGCGTGTTTGCAATATAGGGATCGCTTAGTAGTTAGTGGTAGTAGTGATAATACCATACGACTGTGGGATATCGAGTGTGGGGCTTGCCTACGTGTTTTAGAAGGACATGAGGAACTAGTGAGATGTATTCGATTTGATAGTAAACATATTGTCAGTGGTGCTTATGATGGGTATGTATATGAAAATCTTACATCTTTATTCTGATTTTAATTTTGTCTTGAACAAAATCAAAATGTACAATTATCTATTTTGTTAGCAATTATATAACAAATTTATAATGTTGACATTATATATTCAGGGGTTTTATTATCATTTGTAGAATTCTGATTTTTCTCTTTATAGGAAAAGAAAATTAACAAGCTTTATTTATAATAATATATTTAATATACAAAAATATCAAAAATATTTTAAATAATTCCACATTATAATATTTGTACTAGAAAAATTTTTCATTGATAATTTAAAAGAAAATTAAAAGAGCTTTGCGTAAAGAGAATATTTTATTAATAATTTTTCAAACATATATGGTGAGAAAAATATTTTGTACTATCTAGCAACTCATATTTATTGTATGTTACAGTAAAATTAAAGTTTGGGATTTGGTAGCAGCTTTAGATCCTCGGGCCGTTGCTAGTACACTATGCTTACGTACCTTAGTGGTAAGACATTTTTATTTTTTTTTATATTCAGCACATTTGTATTAAATTCTGAACAATTGTATTTTTTATAGGAGCACACTGGACGCGTATTTCGTCTTCAGTTTGACGAGTTTCAAATTGTCTCATCCTCTCATGATGATACAATACTTATTTGGGACTTTCTTAATTATAATCCATCAAGTGGTGGAAGCGTATGCAGCGGACGCTTACCGATGGATGGAACGCCAAATCAAACTGATACTAGATCTCCTTCCCGTAATATATAATTTTAAATTTCCTTAAATTTATTATTATTATGGCTTTCAATTTATATTAATTATGAAACGATAGAAATAAAAATATTTTTCTTGTTTGTATAGCATTTGAGTGACGCATCAATACGGAAATTCCTTTATTGTGATACAGTTGTAAGTATACACTATAAATTATTTGGTTATGTATTATCAAAGCTTGTTTGATATAGATAACTAGCATTTAAAAAAATATGTTAAAAGTTAATTTACTGAATTTAATAGCAAAATTTTACATTTTAGACAAGTGGTTAGTGAGTGAATCTAATGTGTTCACAATAATGTACGCAAAGAACGAAATGTCCGATGATGAGTGTCCAGTGTGAACAATTAAACAATCACATTGACATCTGAAGGAAAAACTTGGTTGGTCAATGACTTTGATTTATATTTGCTGGAACAACAAAAGAAATTTCCCAAGAAATATGGAAATAAAATCGACTGACACCTTCTGCGTGAAACTATAAATTATAATTTATAATATACGTGCTTGACGCACTATGTTCAGGAACGAACAATATGTTTAAAAAAGCCACATAAATACATCCCATGGATGTAAACGATTGTCGTCGTTTGCTTTGGCCATATCCGGAATTCTTCTACGCTCTATGACATGATAGAAGTCGAGACCATTTTCCTAAGGTAAAGTAAAAAGAAAAAAAAAAGAAAAAAAAGATTTATGATACATAATAAAATGAAGCGTTTTTAAGGAGGCTGGATACTACATTTAATAAAACATTAGATGTATTATTGTAAATTAATAATTTTTTTATATAATTAATTTATGAAGTAAGAAAATATTGTAAAATGTTTGATTGGAGTACTTATTTTGTGTGAATGTGTAAAAGGAAATTGTTAAACGGGGAGATTATTGCACTTTTGGCGAATAGCTAATAGCAAAGTGCTATATACTCACGTTTAGAATTTCAAACAATCATTAATTGTGAATACATAATAATTTTTAATAGATATTTTCAATCTTATGTTATTTAAAAAGTGAGCGAAGATCCAACAACTCTGCACAGCTGTTTGGTACAATTTCATTTGCATTTAAAATATAAAAATCATTACATCAGGATGTAAATATTATTATTATTATTATTATTACTACTACTATTATTATTATATAAAGACAAATATGTAATATGTGGTTCTAAAATAGTTATTAAAAAAAGAAAGAAAAGTCTATCATCATATCTTAACTATTGATCTCGTTTTAGATCATTTCATTCACATTTTTGTATAATAGAAGTTTCTCATTTTTATATCTCTAAATTGTTAATTTGTTAGGAATATATATGATAAATATTGTTCTCTTTCTAATAATGTTAAATTTTAATGATTTGGTATTTCACTAGAATTTCAAGAAATACTCTTTAAATTTAACAAATATCTTAAACGCAAATATATAAATGAAATGTATTGCTATCTCGATATTTATAATTATGTACATAGCTGAATATATAAAATTCATACGTAGTTGAATAGCATTACTATGAAGCGCTCCAGTAATTGTGATATTAAGGAATAATTTGTACTTTGCAAATGCAATACTAAAATACATATATGATATTATACATTTTTACATCATAATATAATAATACAATATTATAAAATTATATGTAATATCGTAATATTATACAACAATATTAGTAGTATTTGCAAAATGTTTACAAATCCGTTATTATATCACACGATACTTTGAGCGTTATCAGATATTTGATAAAATAGTGCTATAATGTTAGTAACTATATGAAAGTGTGTGAGATATTGGGAAGAAAGTGAAATACCGAATTACGTTTTAAATATGCGTTTTGTTAATAATGGTCAGTAAAAATGCGATCTAATAATCGTTTATAAACATTTATCATTCAATAGTGAGTTATACAAAACTGAATTATCACAGTAAATAATAATACATATTTCAAGATGTAACATTATAACCATTCAAATATTTTCGAAGCCCTAAAATAAGATATTCATTATAGAAGAAAGTATACATTTTTATTTCAATTGAATATATGTAGCATTAATTTCAGATTTTGATACAAGTGTGTGCTATGTATACAAAATATAGTTTATATTATATTAATACACATGGAAAAATAGTAAGGCAGTATTAAATTAAAATTAAAAATTAACATTTAAAAAACGAGTGAAATTTCTTTACTCTTATAATGTACAGTTAAAAATACAATTGAAAAAGAAATATGTAGATATTACGGATATTTGTATACAATTCGTTCACATTATAAATGTTTCTGCGTTAAATAAAGTGAAAATAAAATCAAAACGGAAAATTAACAAGTTGCACGCGAACTGGGTACAAAGATTGTGATTTTTGAAAAATTAATACAATTTGATGGAAATTTTGTATAATTTTGAGGTATGTATATATTTATATATGTTATAGATATGGGGTATACTATCAGTATGCAAAAAAAGCATACTTTATGGTAGAATATTATACGGCATATACATAGTCTTTGAATTTGTGACTTGTTTCAGCAAGTAGGCGAAATAATAGTGATCGTAGCTAGGCATTAAAACATACTCTTGCATTTTACAAACATTAATGTTCTCCATCGTCCTTTCACTATTTACAGATACGCGTATGTAGGTATTATTAAAAGACATATTTGTGTGTACGTGTGTATGTGTGTTCTGTGTCTTCCTTGTTGGGATATGGAAAGATTTTCTTTTTTTTTTCCTTTTTCTTTTTTTTTTTGCTTAAACTAAAATGTGAGAGTTTAGTTGGTAACTTCTATCGCATCTTGTATAAAAATGCCGAAAACATCGCATCGAATTATTCTTGATTGAACGGAAAACATAAGTAATATGAAACATAAAACTAATATTTGAAGATATCGTGTAATAGTTAAGAAATTACGTGAATTTATATCTCACTAAAAACATGCCACGCGATTTGATCGTATTAAGATGTGGATGTTTGAACTATCGTTGAAACTATCGAAAATACCAGGGAAATATCTTTAAGAAGATATTGTGATGCTTTATTGTTAATATCGACATGAATATTCGTGTATGAGAATAACTGAATAGAGAGGATACAAAGGCTGTGCAAAAGCTATATTCGAAATATAATACCTACACAAGAATACTAAATCTTTTATGGATAAAAATTTCATTCTCGCCATTCCCCCTCTTGTCTCTCCCCTTCTGCATGCAGTGTATACAAATATGCATTAATCACGCTGTAAAATGCTATTGAGTAATCCAAGTGAAAATAAGCACGTCAAACAAGCATGCAAAGTTATTTAATTTTATTAAGTAGCATCATAACATGTAATTAAAGATTTGAAGTTTCCCAGAAATTTTTTATTATTTTTATTAAATTACAAAATAGAAAGTTTTATTATTTTTATTAAATTTTTAGCATTTTTATTATTGCTCTGTTTATTAATAAGAGAATTTTTGAATTATATTTATTGATCATATATAATTTTTCTTTTCTTACACACATTGGTGGTACACATATTGCAATTTGGAAATATAAATTAATATTTAAAAAATTATAATAAATAAATACTTTATAAATTTTATGTAAAATTATTCAAATTTTGCTATATTAAATATTTTAACAAATGGCCATAATATGATTATATACATATACGATATAAAATTTAATTAAAAAAGGTTGAAAGATCTTAGAATATGTTAGTTTACATATTTGTTTCCCGCTAATCCGTGGTGAAAATAAAAAATATGAAAGTTTTTTTATAGCTTCGAATACTTTTAAAGTACGGTTCAATTTAGTCTAGTGAAATTGCGCGCGTATTCTTGTGCGCAAATATCAGGGGATTTATGTTCACTAGATGTTTATAAACTGAGTATATTCCAATATGAGATGGGAAAATTAAATCCGTGAAATCAACAATTAGCCGATACGACGAGCAATCATATGGAGCGTTATGATTGGTTGATGCAGCAGCCATGTTTGTCTCATCGAATGAAACTAGAGGGCGTTTGAAGCGTGATCTACATATAAACATGCGCGTCTAAACATTTGTGCATCGTGATTCAGATCTGCGGCGCGACGCTTCGATACTTCGACACTTGTAGGTATAAATCAAGAAATAATAGCTCGTGTAACATTAAATTAAAAGAAAGAATGCGATTTTGGATTGTTTTTTTAATTAATGATTAGCACGCATGTCTACATGTTTCGATTTTAACGCACATTTTAATGATTTAAGATTCAACTGCAGAAAGATTCAACTCGCTCTTTTGTGATGCGCAATCATTGACTACGCATGCGCGGGAGAATCTTCCAACCGACATTTTGCCGCTCAAAGTATTTTACCGCGCATGAAGATTCTCCGAGGATTCTGATGTTTCTTTAAATGCTTATATCTTGGTAAGTTGATTAATATATTATATATAAAATATATATTGAAATGTTGACAAAAAAAGTATAGGAGATTATACCGCGGCATTGCGTAAAGTCTAAAGAGATATTAAACATTTACATACTTTGTTAAATTAAAACGAAACTGCTAAGCACTACACGAATATCGAAATATTCTAAAAGTAACACAAGATCCTGTGCAAGATGCAATATAGTTTGATACTTTTTGAAAATTGTTTACCTTATCACATATTTCAACAAGTTTATAAAATATTAAAAGCAAGAATGTTGAGAAAAAAAACACAAGAATTTTTTTAGTGTAGAAAATGTGCTCGAATTTGATATAAAAAACTTAGATATATTCAGGGATGAATAGCAACACAAATAAAATAATGAAAAAAATATAGAAATAATAATATATAATAAAAGTAATAAATAATTAAACAAAGAAATTAAAATATAATATATAATATCTTATTATTATTAAATATCAGATTAATCCAAATGCGGAGAAAATATTTTAAATTGATATTAATATTAATATTTTATAATTGTAAATATTTTAGACACATACATGTGTGGGATTGTCGAAGCAGCATGTCGTCGAAGCGTTTGACGGAAAAGCGTCTAACTGGAAAAATAGCATACGGCGACGTCTACTACGCCGAACCCCTCGAGCGACGCGTTACTTGACGTGGCCCAGGGAACCCTTGCGGAAATTCGATCCTGCGGCATAGTAAGGCAACCCCGACGGGAGGGAGCAAACAAGTGAGTGTGCACATTGGAGCTTTCGATAACTACTATCAATCAACGCGAGATATCCGCGCGATAATACGGGGCGGCGAGACGATAGGTGCGGTGCGTGTTGCTCGTCAGTCGGGCAAGAAGGTTCGCGTGATCGAGATGCCCCAAGCTTATTTCCAGCAATCTTGATGTGAAACGTGATCTCTCGCTGACGAATATTTTTAAACTCGATGACGTTTTTTCTTATAATTACGCGATCTTAATTATATTTTTTCGACTCTCGAAGCATTTGATTGCGCGACTTTCGCTCTTCCCAAAAATATAGTTTGACGAAGCTCGAAACGTAATGTGTGAAATAATATATTTTTAGTGTACACTGTCCGAATGCAAATATATCAAAGACCTTTGTCGGCGGATTTAGATGTGGCAAAGTTTTGTGACAGCTTATTCATAAAGATTCTTCGCATCGCACGTACATTTGCTGATAAAATTCTTGAAGTGCTTGGAGATGCTGCACGATATCCGCTTTAAAAATTTTAGCGCGATATGAAGTACTAAATAGAAAACTACGTTATGTTTTTTTGTTGGTATTAATTGTAATGCAATTAATACCAACTAATTAATTAATACCAACCAATTATCTATAATCTTTTTAATTTTTTTGTTTCTTAAAATAATACATAGTAAGATATATTGCTAAATTCTAAAAGATCTGCAAAAAAAAGTAAACCAAAAATAATTCACAGACAAATATTAATTCAATGAAATTGTATTCTAATTTATAAAATTGACAATCAAGGATCATTTTGTTTAAATTTGAATTAAAATTTTATATTTTATTTTAAAGTTAATTTTCTTTTAAAGATAAAGAAGTAATTACATGTGTGTACACATATATGTGTATACACAGAATAAACTTTTTCAATTCTCTTAAGTTTATTACTGAACATTAATTATTATTATTAGATAATTATATGCAATTTATATTGTTCTTTATTACAATAAAGATTATTGTATAAGATACACACACATATATGGATAATTCGTCAGAGAATAATTTATTTGAGAAAGTAACGAACGAATATAATGGCTCTCTGCCAAAGGAAGCTAGTGAAATGACTGCTGATATAGTCCGACACACTGTGAAAATTAGTAAGAACGCATTATAAAAGCGAATTGCAGAAACTGCAGTACGGCTACGAATGAGCTTATGAATCAGCTTATGATTTTCTACGTATATAATGCGTCTAGCTTGTCACGATGAAAAAAATATTTATCAAGTGATTGTGACAGAGAAGAAGAAAAAAAGAAAGTGTGTGTTGTTGTATGTGACGCTGAGACAATGATATTTTGCGATTTTTGATTTGAATTAGCAAAAAACCTGATTTAACCGCGTCGTTTTCCCATTTGTATCCATGGGGTCCCATAGGATCGTCGTGCTGGCAATCTTATGGTTAGTACATCAAGTAGGGGGCAAAGTGACGTGTCGCGAAGTGCAATTGCATCGCGACTGCGAGACGTTATGCAGTACGAGCCGCGATGGAGTCGTTTCTTGCGAACTAAGAGTTGCTGTTCTCCTACCGGCCGACCCAAGTTTCGATATTTCCTTACCTAAGGTTCTTCCGATTCTTGGTAAGATAATGCAGACAAATACTCTGAGATCAGCTAATTGCGCGGAGCTAAATAAAATCAAATTTCACGTATAATATTCTGCAAATTTAATTCTATTTAAAGTTAGACTTTATAATATAAATATTTGAATTTTTAGATTATATTTTGTCTGTTATACACAAAATGATTAGTGATTAAATTTATGTTGCAAATAGTACAGGAATTAGAATTTTTATTGTTATTATTTTTTAAACAATAAACAAAATTGTAATGGCCGCATCATTAAAAAAATTGTACATAAAAAGAGTGAATTTTTTTTTACATTTAATAGAATAACTTTTAAACAATCGTACTTTTTTTTGCAGATTTAGCGGTGTACGAAGCGAGATCGCGAAATTTGCTACCTTATTGGTTGAAACTGAAATTTCTATCGCAGGACGATCATTGCGACGCAATGTATGCACAAATCGGCGCAATTGATAGTTTTTCGCATTGTGTACACTTATTTCTCGGGCCGGCATGTGATTATTGCGTCGGTATGTTACATTAATTTTTTCTTTGTATTTTACTTTTTTTCTCTTTTTAAAATATAATTGCCCTATAAGAATAATAAGCGGTCTGAAAATAAATGATTGTAAAACCATCCTGATATCCCGCTTACGCTGTAATCCACACATAAATCACATCTATCAAAACTGAAAGTTCTTGTATTTTATTATACAATATTTTTGCTCTGATATATTATATTAAAATTTCCATACTTTTTCGCATAAAAGTTGCTACGTCAAAATTATTTAATTATCATATTATAATAATGAATATCCAGTTTTTTCTTTTCGTACATTTTTTATTATTTTTTAATTTTCTTGCTATTCATTAGACAACTGATACACTTATATATAAAATATCTAATAATTTGTATATAAATTATTTAATTATCATATTATAATAATGAATGGAATATCCAGTTTTTTTTTTCGTACATTTTTTATTATTTTTTAATTTTCTTGCTATTCATTAGACGACTGATACACTTACATATAAAATTCAACAAATGGCTTATTTCCTCTGGATTATGTTTCTTTTCTCTTCTTTTTTGTCCTCATTACGGTATATTAATTGAGGGTTTTTTTTTGCGCAGCGGTTGTTGGCAGAGTCGTGAAATTTTTTGGGGCACCGTTAATTACCACGGGAGGTTTTACTTTCGATTTTACCGAAAAAAAGGTCGAATGTAAAGACGAATACTTTATGACCACAAGAATCGGAAATTTGGCCTTTAGGGACATCGCCCAATTTTTCATAGCTATAATGAATCGGTATGTATGATTCGAGTTTTAAATAAAAATCTATTGATTATATTATATATAATATTGTTATACTGAAAATTTTTTATTTTTTATATATATGTTCTCGCAAAATTTCATTGACTTTCATTAACTATTTTATTGCAAATATAATTAGTTGTTACATTAGTTGTTGACTGGCAATAAACTAACTTTTATGTAACAAAACTTTTATTATTTTTCTTTTCTATGATTTAGATACAACTGGCGTAAAGTGCATCTTGTTTATGCGACAAACGGGCAGAGTCAAGTTGCTGGTAGGCATACGTGTCAGCTTATGATGAAGTCAGTGGTAGAATTTATCAAGAAAGAGCACATCATTTATGGTACTTTCGATATCGAAGGTACGACCCCCAACAATTATGCAGAAGCTTTGAGAGAACATGTTGGCAATTCGTATGGCGGTGAGTAATTTTTACTTATTGATTACATTATACTAGAAAAGTTATATATATGATCAGAATATATATATGACCAGAAAAATACTCTATTGCAATTTTAATAATATTTAATTTAGTTTTTTTATTTAATTTAATTTTTTATTAATGAAAATTAAATTAAATATTATAAAAATTACAATAGAGTATTTTTTTAATCAAGAAATGCATATTGACACATTATAGACATGATATAAAATATTAACTGACAAATATTACCAATGCGAAATAGAGATAAAAAGTGATTATGAAGAAAATTATTTATGAAATATATAAAGAACTTCACAAAAGTATTTAAGGATTAATTATTGTGAAGTGAACTCATTCATATAACGATATAATTATCATATAGCATCAAAAACGTCATTCTTTCTCTTATGAAATATTATACTATCGAATTCAGATTAAAACGATATTAATCACCGTGTATATCTGTATTTATCGCATATTTCTCTTTTAGCTGATTAAATCATAGACAATGAGCATACAGCTCCAAGTGCTGTAAACAAGTATATTTAAATATAATTATTGTTTTTTGCCTTAAAACGACGAACTAACAATAGAGAGAGAAGTATCATATTAATATCTTTACATTTGCTTATCGATTCTTTACGGGAAAATATATAATTGCAGTCGTGTAAAGAATGATATACAGATATCATTTGATAAACAAATAATTCACGATTATAAAGTTATTAATTTGTCTTCAAATCATATTTACCATACTTTAATCTGATATTCCTAAAATTAGTATTTATCTTATCAGCAAAATTTATTACGACAAAAAGTAATAATTTATATCGAAGTTTATATCGATAAAAAGTAATAATTTTTAAACGCATTTATTTTTAAAATATTTATATGTATATTTATATTTTGCATATAATATTTCATATATACGTATATATTTCATATATATGTTTCATATATATATATATATATTTTACCTATATATTTTCTTATATAGCTTTTCATACATATAATTTCTGAGTTTTTTTTTAGAGTTACGTTATTCTCATTATGTGGTGTACTATTTTATATATGCAATAATTGATAATTGACATTAATAATTTATTAATGTTCTATTTTTGTATTTTCGAATCGTCGCATAACTTTAATGACAGTATTGCTATAAGCACTCACTATAAATTTGACAAGAATCAATATATTCCGAGTGACGTGAAGGAAAGATGATACATCCTGTACATTAATCATCTCGAGAGGTTTTACTACAGTTATAATTTTCTCCATTTTCTCATTTCGTCGTATAATCGTCATTCTCTTAATGCCAAATGTATAATGTTGATATAAATCTTATGATACTATATAGGTATATTTTGCAAGAATAAAATTAATTGTTCTTTTATAATAGCATTGAGGTTTGAAATAACTTTATCATATTATAAAGAATTTATCGATGATAAATTTTAAAATATTAAGTAAAAAGGTTCATTTAGTAAGCGCGAAAAATATAATCTGTTAATAAACGGCTTCTGAAATATTGTGCTCATTTGTAATATTTTCAACGAATGAGAAAGTATTTGCGTAATTTTTTGTTTAACTCTCTTTAATCATTAGATGATCAGTGCCTTATCATATCATTTATCGTTATCGCGTAACTTATCGTTCTTGGACATTTCTATTATTGATATCTTCTCACGGCTTGATACGTCACTATGTCTATATTTAAACATTTTCTTAATGAACTTAAAAGATTACCGGTATCTAGTTAAAGTGTTACAAGGATTTTCATCCGGGATTACATTTTCATTCGAAGATAACATCTGTCATATGTACACGCAAATGTATTGTGAATAATTATATATAATGAATAATAGATAAAAATTAATTTGTTAAATGTTACAACATAACTTTCAAAAAATAATTATATTTACACTGTTTGTGCTGGATAACTTTTATTAAAATATTTCGTCAGTTAAATATTTAAAATAATTTTCATTTAATATTTGGCAATATATCGGTGAATATTAATCAATATTTTGAATGCCGAAATATTTTATCGACTGTTGAAAGTATCGAGGTCTCGTTACAAAATTCACGAGAGAGATCTCACGCCGGTAAAAATTGTCAGTAATGATTAATCCGTTTGCAAAAAAGAAAAAATAAAATTTTCTATAATTTATATTTTTCAAGTATTTAATTGAAAAACATGATTAAATTTTACGTGCACAAGTGCAGATATGTATATTTATATCTTCGCATCTATATGTCTAAAATAATTTCTAAGATTTACTTTACAATAATTTATATACACGCAATTTTGTTTTGTAAAGAAAATAGTTCTAGTTTTACCATTATTCTTACGAGCGATAGTAATTAATTAAAATTAAAATTCTATAATTTCTAATTTACGTCATAGAGAAAGTTATGACGCGCGTAAGTTGTGCGAGAGACAAGAGATTAAATGTTTTGTATTCAGTTTGAAAATTGGAGAACTTTGTAATGTGTAAAGTGGACGCGTCACTCGCACTCCTATGTCACATTCATGCAAAACGAGTAGATATTTGTGAATGTTGTCGATAAATTATGCATAAAATGCTTATTTGCATGTGCTCTTAATATTGAACTATCGTTCAATATATATGCAAATAAGCGTTTATGACAGTTTTTCGTGTGCTGCATAATATTGCGTTACTACGATATATATAAAGTTGAATGTCATGAGAACATTAAGCTCGGGAGAGCAAGTACCGTCGAAAGTGACATCTTTGATGATAAGGACATTAGCGAATGCTCTTAAGTTTTTTCGATTTGTCGAAAGAAATGGCACAGAATCTTAAGAAAAATCTTTAACGACTATCGAATGCGATGTAATGTATCCACATATATGCTCCGATTTGATCAAAATATGGAGTATCGCAGATTTATTACATTTCCGCCTATGACTTTTTTGATTAATTTAGAATCCATTATTTTTCAACAAAAATTTTATTGAATGATCAGTTTGAAAGGTATTTCTTTTGTCGTACATATACGGGTATATTTTTAAATATTTTTAAAAGTTTCAGTTGTCTCTCAACTGAAAGCAAACAGTTTTTCTTTGTTTTTTTTTTTTATAGGTATGTTCTATTAATATTATTTTATTGCTGTATTCACAATCTGTTTATTCTCACATCTAAGTGTATCTTAATATTGCTTATAACAGATGTGTTTCTACGATAAACTCTCTCTTTCTAATCTAATTAGAAGCTATTTTTGAACGATAAAAGGACTAGGCTCTTGCGTAAAACTATTCAACAGTTTTTTCACTTCGAAAATCAGAGAGTTGACCTTGATGTATGATGGATACAAGAACACATGACATTTGAAACATATGATTATGAAAGTAGAGTTTAGATTTTAATCGGGAATAATCTCAGGTTTAAAAATATTTACACACATTTTTAATGATGAAATTATATACAAAATTTATATATTTTGATATATTAGTATTATATCATCATATATATTTTTTATAAATAATAATGGCTTTATTATACATAAGTCTAATATCAGTATAAAAACTTTTATTTATACTGATTTATTTTAAAATATCGTTACATTTTGTAAAAAGTATCTGTGTCGGAAATTGATACATAATAAATTTATTTGGGAAGGAGTTATACACGCGAGAGATTAATGATTGCAATATTCACAATAATAATGATTTATCAATAATTTCCATCGAATATGTGGTGATTTCAGATATTGTAAAATCTATTTTTCCATCAATATTTACAGACATGCATGTAAAGCAAATGGTGCGTTATCGATAAAAACGTGCGACGCGAAGGAATATTCGATTATTATTTTTGCTGAGATATATTAGCGCTTTTCAAATTCTCTTTTTCTCATCTCTTAAAACACGAGATTTAGATGTAGGCGAGATAAAATTTGCTCCATCATCTCTAGTGATCACGATGTTGTCTCAATTTCGTAAAGTTTTAATTTGAATACTTTAGAGACATTACATTTTTATTTCTTTCGTACAATTTTTGTACGAAAGAAATAGAAGAGAGACAAAATATCTAAAGATTTATAATAAGACTTTACAAATATTACAGAACACTGTTTTCTTGTTTTCACTCTAGATCTCAGATTTGCTGAAAAATATTGTACGATTCAGATTCTATCACGAATTTGTGTGTAGGAACAATTGATTTTTCTTTACTTTTCTTAACAAGGTGTTGAGCTTATTTATTCGTCGCAATTTTTTCACTTTCACCTTTGTATTTCTTTTTCTCTCAGGAGTAAATTCCGAACGTAATTAAGAATTTTAGTTATTTAGAAATCAACTATATTGCATTTTAATCCATAAATTTCACATAAAGTTTATAAAACTCTTTTGATTTATAAAACTTCTGCTATAAAAAATATAATACCCTAAAGACCCTCTTTTCCTGAGATAATTCTTCGTGAATTTAGGGGTGTATAATCGCGGGCGCATATATTTTTCGAAAGAAAATAATGCGTAGAAGATAAATATCGGCTATCACTTCTGATTTTCGAAGACCTAAACAGTTGGTCCATGCCTCGTGGCGATTCGGTGCGGAATGAAAGGTGTGGTGTGCATGTATCGAGGATCTCGACGCATGCGTTCCACTTCCTCGTTATCTACCTTCGTGGAGGCGCACAACGACATCCACCTACACGATCTCGGAGTGATGTATCTCGTGCTCGCCTAGAGCAAGCTGGCTGCGCGCAATGTGAGGGTGCGATAAAGAGAGACCGCAGTGGCAAAGATAGATAGACATACAGATCGGGAGATGGATAAGGACAGAGCAGGAAGGAGAGGGCGATGGAATCGAAGGGAGAAAAAGAGAGAGAGAGAGAGAGAGAGAGAGAGAGAGAGAGAGAGAGAGAGAGGGAGAGAGAAAGGGAGAGAAGATGAGAACGGAGAGGAGGAGCGATTGTCGACTTTGGTGGGTGATCTGGAGCGCGGTGCTTTCCTTCGGCTCGCTCTCAGTTTCAATCGCGCGCTCTGAGCTTGCTCCGAGAGAGCGCGAATCGAAGACCGAGATAACGATCGATCGAAAAGAATCAGATATCATAGATCGCGGTAGTTCTATGGACCATATAGAACGATGAGTTACTTCGAGAGATGAGAGTAGAGAGATCGGGAATCAGATCGAACAGCCCGATCGCGCGCCGATCGATCTCGATCGTGAAATTATCGCCGGTCCATTCCCGGGACCGGCTACCTCCGAGAGGTATCGACGCGTGCAATACCTCGTGACGCGATAATTAAATAAAAATTTCGCGAGATGGTGATCCGATTGATTCTGTTTGCAAATGTAGTCGGATATAGTGAGGAAATTGCTTCTTGTCAGTGAGCTGCTAGAAAACGTCATGCACAGACATGTGATCCTAATGCCGAATCGATACAAGAATATATCGATACATCTACGATTGTGAAAGATATGATTCGGTACGCGCGCGTGTTTCTCACCGTTAAAAGGAACATCAGTTTGATTCGATAATAATAACGTGAGATTTTCTTCTCTATTTACGGTAAAGGGATCAAAACATCTCGAGCTCGAAATTGCTTGTCCGTGCGTGTAGTTGTTTCTTTGCCGGCCTCTCTTGATCGGAAAGCACGTGACAGCATTTCTCCGCTGGACTTAACAGATGCTTTTCCGTCTAGATGGAAAAGAATCCGGATCCTTGATCTTTGGGCCATCTGATCAGTCTGCTTGAGTTTCGCTTGTCGAACCTCGTGAAGAGCAAAGGAAAACTGATCTTAATTGTAATAACATCTTGAACTCTTCGTCACAAAATATTTCGAGTCTTTTTTTTTTTTGTAGAAAACATATATCTCGCATTATTGCAAAAAATTTGATCTCTTTTTGATATATACAATAATTGTAGATTTATTATGATGAGTTATGATTGAAAAAATTAAAGTAAAAATAGATTGATTTACGATTTATAAAGTTTATCAAAAATTTATGCAAAATATATTATAAATTATAATTATAGTATCATTTTAAGTTTAATTCTTTTTAATTATACAAAAAATTCAAAACATGGATTTTTACATAAATGTTATAGTAAACAATAATGCTACAAATAATAATGCTAAAAACAAAACTTACAATTATATACAATTATCAAAAATTATATATTCAAATTTTTTTTATTATAATACCAAAAAAACTGTCGACTGATGCATTAGCTACTTTCACGCGTCACATTTTTTTTACGATTATGCTTGATGAATATTCGAAATCGCAATCGCTTTCGTACAAATTGTTCTATTTTTCTTTTCACCAAAATTAATCAGGAGAACGAATGACAGATTATTGCGCGATGTAAGTCATAAAAAATTGTGCTAATGTTTCTTTCACACACGAGTTGACGTGAGAACAGCTGCTATGGTAATAAATTCTCAGGGACCTTTCGCTTTTTGCTTTTTTTGTGGCTTATATTGGAAGTAAATATATTCGTATACACACATACACGATAGCTTTTACTTTGCTTCGAAATACCCTTTTTTCGCCATCGCGATAAAGCGCGCGAACCGATCGCTATTGATACGCTCAGCGGTTATCCGTTATGCGAATTTTATACGATCCTACCTTGCCGCTTATAAAAGTTTTAAGGTAGTTTAATTTCGCCCTGCGAAGGGATCAATTCGTGACTGTCATATGTAAAGCAGAGTTGTGTAATACAAAGCTGATATTGAACGCTGGGCTTGCAGTATGTTTAATTATTAGAATGAACGTATCAATGAATAATCGATTAAAAAATATCGTAAATATAATTTATTTTATCTTATTTATAAACTGAAATTTTAAATTTTATTAACTTTATACAAAAAAGTGTACTAGTTGAAATAAGCAATAAAAACAGAAGATTAATGAAAGTCAATGATCAATAATCAATGATCAATAAATGATTATTAATTTTAATTAGTCATTGATTTAATTTATAACTATATATGTACGTACAATTATCAGAAATTAACGATAGAGGATTTTATTAAATAATTATGTTACTTTATATGAACAAAAGGAATTAAATCATTGAATCGTATCTTTTGTAAAAAATATTTTTGATATCTTTATCTAGAATGCAAAATATCTTTCTCTCACAATCATTGCACATCCACATAGATGATACTGAGATGTTTCTTATTATGCGAATGTTATGTAATTTCATGATATAGGCAGATGGTTCTGTAAGTGACAGCCTGTAGGGTTGTTTAACTTCCCTTATAGAGGAATTAGTCCATACGTGCTTCCCGCAACTTAAACGTGATTATGTAATTCGAAGCTCTCAGTTTGATAAACGCTGCGCTTTGAGCAGTTTGCCGAATGTTAAAATATATTTGAATG
This sequence comes from Cataglyphis hispanica, assembly GCF_021464435.1. Lineage (NCBI taxonomy): Eukaryota > Metazoa > Arthropoda > Insecta > Hymenoptera > Formicidae > Cataglyphis > Cataglyphis hispanica. The sequence goes on from NC_065959.1 coordinate 2,298,735, forward strand.
TACATAGTCGAAATCTGATTGTCGGGGCGATAATTAATCAAATGAACAACATTACTCATAAGTCTCGAGAAAGGGCGATTAAATTTTCTGCAAAGTGCTGTATTTTCCTCCGGACAACCTTGCGCTAGATTCTAAATAAGATTTATTTGCGCTTCAATACGAAATCTTAAAGATTCGGTTATATGTGTCGATTATAGTAAATTTCATTGAACGATTCCTCTGTATCTCGGAGTTTCATATGCACGATTCGTACATGCAATTCGATGTAATATAATTTTAATCTAATTCCGATTTACGTGAATCTCGCAGAGCGATATGGAGGAAATATCTTCTTTGACGATATATATATATATATATATATATATATATATATATATATATATATATATATATATAAATAGAAATGTGCAAAATATGTTTCTTTAATGAAAAGTGACGCTTTTTGCGTCGCGCAAGCAGATACTCTTCACGTTTTTCGTTTTCTGCATCTTTTTTAAAAAGATTACAGGAGAAAATGATAAAATGTCAGAGTAACAATGACATCCATCTCGTTATTCCATCTCGTCACGAGACTATTCGAACCGTATAGTTATCCGAGAAGCCCCGTATTATATTTGCGTTGCGTGTTATATGGTGAAATGCGGACACGTGTAAACGTTGGGGCGCAATCTCTTTCGAGAAGTACGTGTGTCGAATGAAAATGCATATGTATTCATACACTCATACGCGAGGTATGAAAATGATATGTGGCAAGCTATTATAAACTTTGTGCACTTGACAGATTCAGAAAATGAATGACATAGATAGAAATTGCTGCAATCAGACTGGAAAAGAAACGAGAAAATATTTAGTGATCTTTTTGCACTATTATCCGCATTCTTAAAGATAAACAAAGAATCTACCGAAAATGTATTTTTCCTTTAAAAAGATTACAAAAATATATTTTAATTAACACAGCTTCTATTGATATTCACTTTTGATAAATATGCACAGAACATGTGTTTACTTTTTAGAAAAGCCTTGAGAGAATCATATTCACGTATATCTCTTAGGGGACCTCGAAAAATGAGTACATTTTCTAGACTTTTTTTGTAGCGTAACAGCTTGATAATTAAATAAAATTTTTAATTTTTTTACAATTCTAATGCGATATTATTAACTACTTAAATAAAAATTTTTAGCTTAAAAAAAATTTTTTGGGAAGTTATGCGAAATTTTTTGGGAAGTTATGCGAAATTTCCTGTACACCATAAGATTGGAGAAACTCTGCAAATATTTAACAGGAAAACGTTCGTTTATCATATCTGATATCAAAAATACAAGTTTTTTTATTAAACATTAATAGCTATTTGCTATCCAAGCCATTTTCTCAAAATTAAAAAAAAAAAAAATTAAAAAATGGCGGCGTGTTGAAAAAAAAGTATCTTTTTTTATTTATAACAAAAAAAAATGGAGAATTGGATTTAAAAACGGCTTCATTAGCAGATGCGGAATTTTATTAGAAATTTGCATGTAAAATTTGAAGTCAATCCGTCGACTGTAGCCCGCCTTTTCATTCACACCATACATGAAAATATAAATCTGCAAATATTCGCATAGCTTTAAAATTTTTTTTTAAGTTGAAAATTTGTTTTAAATATTTAATAATATTGTATTAATATTATAAAAAAAATAAAAAGTTTCTATCAGCTCGTTGCGCTGCAAAAAATCCAGAAAATATACTTATTTTTCAAGAGGATTTAAATGGATATCTTTTTAAGAATTTCTATTTCATTTGATTTAGCGTCTAGGAAAAAGCGCCTTTAGCTTCTTATATTTACAAAATTTATTTGTATTTTTATATTTTAAATAATATAGTATATTATAATGTTCTTGGAATCTTTACTTAGATTCTCCTTTGCGCACTCTTTATTCGCGTATTTCGCTATTCGGTATATATAATCATTTTTTTATTTTTAGATGAAATTTTTAGATATTTTCAATGCTTTTATTTTAAAATTTAAAGTAGATAAGAATTACATATAATTTTTAAAATAAATATGAAAAAATAAATGCAAAAAGCACATATCTTTTATTTATATATATATATATATTTTTTTGTTAATTTAATCTTTTTTATGTATTTTCTTTTTTTTTGCGATTTCCATATTCATGAAAATTTTGCAGCAAGTGAACCTGTATGAACGTAGAGCTTTTATCTTTTTTATATGCGCTAATTTTTTATACAATACAAACATTATAATTTCTATTAAAATATTTATTAAATTGTCTCATGTTATATGCATAATAGTTGTATGAGCAAAATATAATACGTATTTGTGTATGATTGAACTTGCCGCGTTGATTACTTTCTAGAAACCGAATGAAAATTGAAAACGACATATATTCTTCAAACTTTTCTCTTCAAGGGCGTGGAAAGCACGCATTTGCAAGTATTCCAGGAGTTTGCTTCGTGACATTAGATATTTGCTTCGGGACGTCGTATAACGACTTGCCGAGTGTGCTGTTGAAAGATGACAGGACATTTGAGAGTAGAGAAGTTGTTGAGATAGACGTGACAGATACGAACCACGAAGTTGAAGAATATGAAATAGAGTCATCTCGCGTGCAAATTTATTATGGCATGGTAAATTCGAGCGTCAAGCATTTTTCAAACGATTTTTTGACGTATTTTATGATAACGCGATGGTCTTCGTTAAAAACGTTTTTGCACCTTTTTAATATATCTTGCAATCATATGTTCTATCGGAATGCGCAATTAAATTGCATTAAATTGCACGAGGCATGTGTCACTATTAACATGACTAGATACGGGATTAACTATATCGCGAATGATATCGATACGTGCTTGTATAGGCATTTAAGGAAATAATGACATTAGCGGAATAAAATAAGATTTGTCTTAATAACTTAATTAAAAACACGCATCTTTGCGATTAAAAAGAGAGCTATTAAAATAAAATATAAAAATGTTATGTAACTTTTTTATTTGATATATATGATTCAAGTAATAATACTTCGATATTAAATTGCTTTAGATTCGTAAGCGAGTTTCTATTGAAGTCTGAGCTCGTCGATATAGACAGGATAATTGGCGATGAAGACGGTCCTATAAAATAAAATCGATAGCAGTAAGCATTTCCGGAGTTCCATATAGGTACGGTGTGTATATTGCATTGGTATATCCGTTGCTTATTTTGTGTCGACGATGCACATTCCGGATGAATACCTGCGCGTAGAGTACGCCATTCAAACACTGTTTAAAGCTTTTGACGATTCGCACATTTGATATTCACACGATATACGCGGATAAAATTCAGGCTAGCAAATGCATAAAGCGAAGCAGTGTTGAATGACAAGCGTCATAATGGCAATTTTTACGCAGCGCGATCGCATTCGTGTTTCGCGAATTAATATCCCATTGCCATCGAACGCGCAATTCGATTGCATATCATTTAATAGATCATGTTTCTTTGTAGACAGTAGCGATTTAATTAAACTTATTAATGAAAAGCATCGACGCGAACACTTTTCCTTTTGTGAGTGTGATGTTAGGATTCCTCGGTAATTGTAATATTTAATTTGGACGTCTCTCTTGTATTCTCGTTTCGAGGGAAGAAGAACGCAAGTTCCGGCGTCGGGTCTTTAATAAACCCCAATCGTGATTTAATCAAACGACGCATTGCCTGGCAGCTGCTAATTAACTCGCCTGTTTGCGATTTCCGATCATAATTAATCCGTCGTTTCTTCCGCTTGAACTTTGACAAGCAACAACCGAGTTTGACAGTTTGCGCCGAGAATACAAGAGTGCCACTCCACGATAATTGCAAATGGTGCTGTGTAGTAAAGTACGATTATTCCCAAAGTACAAATTTGCGTTATTGGCCTCAGAATATAAAATCAAGTCTATTGATAGAGTAATTGTGGTGTAATAATGCGGATTGCGATCTGCATTATTCTATGTAATTACCATGAAGATTCTTTTATCTTCCTCTTTATACATATATCGTTAAATACATATAATACGATTATTTTATTTATATTGTGATAAATGCTTCTCCGTTACGAGTACATTAAATGATATTAACCAATCGAAATTTTGCGCGCAGAACGACGTAAATTATATACAAAGCTGTTTATATTAATCACATTGCTTCGGTGTTTATTAATTAACTAGCAAATGCAGAAAATTATTAATAAGATAGGGGTTGGTATGTATATTTGTAATAATATTTATTACAATATAATCGATACGCATAATCGTTTATCGTATCAAACGCGTGATCTGCATGCGAATCGTTATAACGAATCGTTTTACTCGTTCATGAGTTTTTTGAAAGTTCTAGTTTTAGTTAGGTTGTAAATTTATCGAATCAGCAGATAATAATTGTTTCAAAAAGCTATTTGCATTTTCTCGCCATTAAGAACTTTGGATTATTAATAAGGTAAAAATTAAAAATTGAAATTTTTGTTCTTTTCAAGAATAAGGAGAGAGTAGGAGTTCTTTTCGAATGCTCTATTTCTGCCATCTTTTTCTTTTGCCCGCGATATTGACCCTTGTTTTCAAAGAAGCTTCTCTTGTCTCGTGGATTTAATTCGTTCATTTTTCTCATCGCTGATGTGGTTTATATTTCATTTTTAAAGGTTTTCATATTTTTTACTCAAAATTGCTCACAGCGAAAAGTACCGTCGAAGGTTAATTATAAGTCTCTTCCTCTCGTTATAGAAGTTCTTTACTAAAACGGTAATATTTTATAAATCGATAAAATCTCAAAGAACGAAAGAGAATTGGATAAAGCTCTCCGAGTATGCCACTTGTTGCAGCAACATCCTTTGTAAATTTTATAAAAATTTAATTAAATATCGAGAACAAACACACACGTTTAGTCTACCTCTCTTTGACGGTTTTTCAGTAAAAAACTAATTGTTCGGGGTCCAAAATATTTCTATCTATCTTTCATTTCTCTGTCAAATTTTTTTATCTCAGCGCATAGTTTCTCTATTTTCAAATTATTTTCTTTTATATACAGGAAAATTGTAAGAAAAATTTTTTAGTTTAGAGAAGAAAGTACATGAAATAAAACGAATATTAAAGCGCACATTTTATATATCTCATGTTTCTCTCAAGAATTTTCTTTCTGTCAACTATGTAAAAAATACTGTTTTGCATTGTTTCAAATTCTTTCTTTGACAATGCAAAGTTTTTTTAATTTAGGGTTCAACTTTGACTTTTCCCCTCACGAGAATGAATGCTATCCTTGCAATTAACTCCGAAAAGTCAATTTGATGTCTGTTTCGACGGAGTAACCCGGACTCGGATTTTTGTCTATCTGTGATTAATTTTCATTTACGGACAGGCGTCTAACTCTTGTAATGAAACCATTATCGGTCGTATTAGAAACTTCGAGAGCGACGTCTTATCCTTAATCGTCGAGTGAATATCTTGCGAAAATCCATCGCTCTACATCGTCTCATCGAAGTCGATTAATGCCAATTTCGTAAAATGCGTGAATGCAGAAGTTTGCTATACGAACCTTTATTGAAAGCGTAACGATTATTCAAAAACAAAAGATTATTTTTAATATAGAATCATTAATCAGATACACGAGTGTAACGACAACAAATTTTATGTAAACAAATTTTTTCTACGATGTATCGTTGGTGCATCAATTTATTCGTATCATTTGAAATTTCTTCCGAATATATTTCTAGCAAATTTATATATTTTTTATTGCGCAAAATCTATGCATAAAATATATGTGCGAGATTGATCTAATACCGTGACTGGAATAAAATATTAATAGACAGATGAAAATCCTACTGGATTATGTAGAATGTAAATCTGTTCCTTTGACGCCTTCTTGTGTGTTATGTGACTAAAATAGTAATATAATCCTACTATTTATTTTGCTCTCGTTTCATGCGTATATTCAGCGCGAATCAAGGTATTTATTATAAAAACGTAAGCATAAATTGCATTACAATATCGGTTGTAGGTGGAAATAAAGTTATTAATCCTTAATTAATCCTTAACTATCGCAACAGAGAATGATATAATTCGCGTCAATAAATATGTTATACAATATATTACTATATCTATTAACGTTATATGTCGATAAGCAGCTTCAATTTTTCTAAAAAGTTTAGAGAACATATGTAGTCTTATATATATAAAACGTTATAAAATTAATTATCAAAAGATAAAAGAATCACAATCTGAAAGCGAGTCTTTCGCGTGTTATTTATTACACTTTATGAAACATCCGCGTTCAAGTTAGATTACATTTTGCCATAGCAGCTGCGAGTTGAAAGTTACATGATGCGCGTCCATCGTGAAGAATGGGGAAAATTGACGTGCACGGTCACGTACGTCCCGTTCATCCAAACTGTCTGCCTCGTGTAATAATATTCTTCCATCCCTAATTCAAGAAAGTGCGTTCCCATTCCTGCGCTAAGAGAGCCCGGCGCGACAACCAAGAGAGAAGCCCTCAGAGACGCTTTATCTACGCTTTATCTACCCTCTTTACTTTTCCGCGGAGTGAAAGGTCTGTCGTTGGCTTTTAGGTCGCGTGTCTTACTGCTTCGCACAATGTAAGAAAAACTACCCGAAAATGGACATGCAGCGATTGAATTGCCACTTTACAATTTCACGAGAAATAGCACAAGCAAACTCGAGCCAAGGACATGTTAATCAGCTGTTTGTATTGTTTTGAGTATTTTTATTGCACGAAGTCATTAATTTATCAGTTACTTACTTTAATCAAATTAGGCACTTGAGTGTATGAATATAATGAGTTTTATTCACGTGTTTATTCAATCATGATTAATTTAACATGCTTTTATGTGGAAATTCCGGAAAATTTAATTAAATAGAAGCTATAGAAGAATATAACTTTTAGAAGATTCTATATTTTAAGTTAATAACTTTAAAAAATTATTTTTATTTGAAAAAGTAATAGGAATGTATACTTTTCCCTTGTTCTAGCCATTCGATGTAATTAGAAACATTTAATAATTTTTTCTTTCGAAAGAATTAAATTTAAAAAATTAAAATAAAGATCACGAATGCGAATTAAATTTTTTTATGGTGCAAATAAGCTAATTTTAATTTGGAAATCAGTAATTTTAAAACGTGAATATTTATGGAAGAAGACTTTGAAAAGTGCATTAGAGCTGGGATCATTAAAACATGACTTTACTCTTATCTTTATTAGAAATGCAGGCACGAACTCACTTACTCCGCTAAAACGCTAGGGAAACATTAGGGATGTACGTGGCAACGATTTGTTGTGTTATTAGAAGGTCATTTCTGTCTGCCACATTTTCTGAAGCGCGTTTCCTAGGATAATACTGTTAAATATGCAAAGCAAACTCTTGCATATTACGTACAGTATTTTCTAGATGGAAGACGAACGATCTTTTCGTTTGATTTTGCGGTTGAAAAAGTTAATGATATTTTGCAAATTAAAATTCTGCAACAGTAAACGCATCAAGTTACGACATGTAATACAGGCTATGATTATGTATGTGGCGATGAGAGGCTAATCAGGACAAATTTCTGACCTTCTAATTTTAGTTCCGCATCCGATCGAGCTTCTAAAGAACACGCGTATTTTGTAATTAATAAAGTTACGATGCTCGGGATTACTAATGATTATCGTTACATCGAAGTTAAATTGGAACATACGGGAGCCTGTAATGGACCCCTTTGACGGAGGATGATATCTGGCATCTCGGGAGAGAGGTGAAATTAGCTACATTAATTTTCGTATAAAGTAATTAATGGAGAGGCGCGTATTGCGTTACATACATTATTGCGAGTGGCCGCAAACGAAGATAGACGTGCATATAACGCGTCTGCCAAAATCGGAGGAACAACGATCTGTGTGTACTACTTCTTCGGGAAAAATATTTTGTTCTGCAGAAATGTTTGAAAGAATACAATTAACCAAGATATTAAACAAGATATTATACAAGCAAGAACAACTTACAATATTTTTATAATCTTGTCGCTCGTTATTGCGTGTCAGACGTTTAACAAGATGCAAATTGTGTGCCATGTTGAAAGCACATTCCCATAAAACGTATACTGCGGTTAGAAAAAATGCTCGAAGTGAAAGGGATTCGAAATGAAACCGAAGTGCAAAGAACAGCTAATCGTAATCCGTAAGCAGCCGCGGGTGACTCGTCTCGCGGTATCGGCCGCGATCCGGCAAATGCGTGATGTGCAATAATTAGAGATAAAAATAATAATTCCGACGAGAGGTAGAAAGGAAAAGGTCATAACGCGATGGCATCGCGGACGAGAAAACGGTGGTGCGCGAGTGGTGTATTGGTGCGATTAACGCTGATCTTATCAAGTCTGTGCGTCGGTCGTTGCGCGGACTTTGGCGCGACGACGATGACGTCAACGACAATGACAGCGATGACGACGATGATGATGCCGACGATGACGATGCCGATTGCTGTTAGCGCGAGGAAGTGCGTCGACGGTGCACGGACGACTCAGTCCAAGGGCGAGGTCAAGCTGGCGGTGATCGCGCCGGGCGATCCTCACCACGAGCAGAGCTTGCCAAGGGTATTGCCGGCGGTACTGTTAGCGGTGAGATACGTCAGTTCACTCAAGGGGCCTCTGCCCGGATGGAGCATCAAGGTGGACCATCGCGACTCGCATTGCTCCAGCACTTATGGGCCACTCGCCGCATTTGAGTTTTACATCAACCAGACAGCAGGTCGCAACGCACGATGCGTTTTTCACGTCACTCTCTTTCTCCTTCTCTCCTATTTCTTTTTTTTTTCGTCTTTATTTCTTTTTTTCTCTCGCTTCTTTTTATCTCTCCATTTCAATGTAATTGAGAGACGCAGCGTGTACTCTATTGCGACATGGTATATACTGCGATACTAAGTTTTTTATACGCGAGCGTAAAGTTTAAGCGCCAAGTACTAAGCTACACTTTGGCGCAATTTTTTTAAAAGCGTTTATCATGAAATTGTAGTTGACTCATGGTATGATGTTTCAAAAAGATTGATAATTTGCGTAGTATTGAAATATTTAAAGAGATAAATAATATACGTAGTATTTTAAATATAGGATTCTCTCGATTATATTCAAGAAGTACTTAACATCAAATTTATTAATTTTTAGATATCTAGTTTCGTTTTTCTTCTGTAACTAATTCTCTAACTAATTCTCTAACTATCTCTAACTTATATAATATTATACGTTATATGCTGAACATAAAAATTTAAGACGTTTATTAATATACGAATTTATTGAAAGCTAAGGCAATCGATATTTTATGAATCATAAATATGTGTGCTTGAGAGAATTCTAGATTTAAAAATTAAAATATGTAGATTAAAAGATTTGAGAATTAATGGAATGCTCTTGCGCTGACAAACAAGCACAGCACATGACGTAAATAAGATATATGATATAATAAAATATATCGCGTGCAAAGTCGGGAGGCCCATACATCAAGAAAAGCGATCCGCAAAGTTGTTTGCGCCCGTTGCACGTTTAGCTTGTCGCGAAACACGTGGACAACCAGTCGCTAGATGCGGTCGCCTAGGTGGCTGCATGATGATATACAACGTGATTTTACATTATTTATTGTGAGCATGTCAAACTTCTAAATTGTAAAATATACGATAAAGTTCACGTCGCTTATTGCTCTCTGCTCGGGTTTCCAATAAAATCCTGCCACTTTTTGACAGCTAGCCGGTTGTTTGTTTCGAGAGTTTGCTTCGCATTCGATATTCGATATAAAGAGCGACAAAATATGGGAGGAAAAGATAGGAGAATGCGAAAATCACCCTCGACCTCGTAATACGGTTTAATTCTCAGCGGAGAAGTCGGTAAGTCGCTCGCTAAGGCTCGTGTCTCTACTTGTGTTTCAATCGTCATTTTTTTCCTTTGTTTAATTTTGAAAAGCGGATTAAAAAGGCGTATAATTAATCTACTTATCTGCCGCTGGGGAGATTCGTAATTTTTTTTACTGAGACTAGCGTCTCCGGGTTTGTATAACAAACGGATTCTTTTTTATTTTAGCTTAAGTGGCTTTTCACGGAAATAAATGCAGCGAGATAAGGCAAAATAAACATATGTAATATGAATGGACAATTTTAATGTAAAAATTGAAAATGGGAAATGTATATATTTGTTATCGATACTTATTTATAGTAAAAAGAGCTTTGAAAATATTATATTATTATCATACATATATTGATATATTATATATACACTCATTTTTATGGATTCTGAAACATTTTTAAACATTTCAGATATTCTGTTATGGATATCGTACTGATAAAAGAAATTATGAAAAAAACTCTCCCCCTTTCACCCTTTTCCTCTGGGGTAGTAAAAAAATAAATCTATTCTACGAAATAAAAATATTCTACGAATAAATCTATTCTACGAATAAATCTATTTTATGAAATACATCGAATATATATGAAATGTGCAGAAAATTACAGAAAAAATGTTTTGAAAATATATGGAAATTGTAAAATTTTTTCCTTTATTGAATTTTCTACCAATTTTTATAATAGCTATTTTCCTGCAAAAAAAAAAATTAATTGAAAACGAGTTATTTTTTATATATATTTGTTCGTATTATTGTAAAACATTTTATGAATTTGCTGACGTAAATCTGTTTGTTTGAAGATCGAATGCGTACACTAATTAGATGATACGATCGTACGAGCGATCGCGTCGTGGCATCGACCTCGCGATACATTGCCGCCGCGAGATTCCAAGGATCGTGCCTTAAAGCTCGCATCATTGCACCAATTAATCAGCGACGATGTTTAAAGACTCGTACGCCGCATGTTTTTAATTAGGCCCCATCGTCTATTGTATTAAAGTCGCGCGGCGGCCGTCTTAGCAGAAACGCGCCTATTTTTATGAGAGGCTGACGTCAGCCCCGCTGTTGCCGTGACAATTTGCAGCTGCAAACGAGTCGAAGCTGACACGACGAGAACGACCGAACGAACACGATGACAACGACGACGACGACAAGTCGTTCGCTTTCGGTCAATCAACCAAAACCGACTCGCCGCGTCTTTTTTTCGTCGAGCCTATACGCTTCGCATTTATGCGCATGCCAGACTCTGTTAAATAGCGCTTTAATTCGGCTTAATTAATCCCCTTGGTGGGTCGCTCTTCTCTTCGGATTAATTGACCTCGCGCTCCGGCTCGTAAGCGAATCATTTACTTTCTCAGGAGTGCGTGCTATCGCTCATGAAAAATGTCACGTCTCTGCAGAACAAGTTTGTTCGTTGAGGGAAAATGTCAGGGTGACAATAATAGAGATTGTTTTACAAATTTCTTCTGACAAAAATATGTACAAGTTGTTAAATAATTTTTCTTTCATTATACCGTTAAATAGAACATTGTTAATTTGTTGAAAATTATAATAAAGTAAAAAAGATATATAAATCTCTTTATATGTACATACAAATCTTGGTTAACATAAAACATATCTGACAAAAAAATTCGATGTATCTGGCAGGTTAGATATATCTTTATCCCACATCGCGTAAAATTGAAAAATAAAATTATTTCTTAATGCGGTCATTTGTGCGCTCGTTACGCTCGCGTAATATATGTATAAAAAAAGCGCATCGATCTGTCTCTAAAAAAAAAAAAAAATGATTCAAGAACGAAGTGATCTGTGAAATTTTCAAATATCGCCTTGCTACAACTAGTCGTCACAATAATCTCGGTGAACGATGCTTCGTGTAGGAGAGTTCTATAATTAGTTCCGTAATGAAAATTTATTGCAAATGTTGACGAAGAGAGTGTATTTTCCGCCAGTTTCATTCGATATTGGATTGATAACTCATTACAGCTCTAATTCTACTAGCGTGATATTTGTAGAAGTTTAATGCAAGCTAAAACCTATTTCTCTTTTTTTTTTATTTCGGCACGAGATTGATGAAAATACTCATAGTTAATGTTTATTTTTCTTCCCGTCATCTTTACTCTTCAATTATATTATCAGGAGAATTTGTTATCGAATTTTTCATGATATATCCATGACTCTCTCTCTCTCTCTTCGATTTCAATTAGAAAACTTATCTTAAGATGGATTTAAGCGCATTAATTCAATTCACCGATAGAAGTTTAGAACTTGCTTGATTGGTGTAAGCCGGTCATTATCAATTCACTTTAATCCGAATATAAGATTTTCTTTGCTTTCGCGCGCGCGTGAGTATTCTTGTGTAAGAATTTTAAAACTGTGAAACGCAGAAAAAAAGTAATTATCTTTCCTTTCTATCGTTTTCTTTAAGTTGCTTGTTAATCCGAGAGGTAGGCTATTAAATGTACAAAGCAGATGTTTATTGTTCTACAATTTTAATTCGATATTTAATTACCAACATCATTAAGGTTGAATGTTAAATAGTTGTAACAAATAATAGCTTTTACTTCTAAACGGTTTCCGTAATGAAAAGTTCATTAAACAAAAGCTCTCTTATTCATATTAAACGTTACGAGCTACTGCGACTGGCTTCTGTGAAATAACAAGTACGGTATTCAAGATCTCTTTTGTGATTAAAATTACAATCGAAATTTGGTATTTTCTTTTTTATATCCACATAGATCATGCATTATAATTAACATTTTTTTTTCTTATATTTATATGTTACATAATATATATTTCGGAATAAAATTACACAAAATAAAACGTGCAGTTTTAATTGCTAAATGAAACAAACCGTCAATTTTGCGTTTCAAAATATGTAATGGTGAGGTTGATTATGGCGACTCATTAATGAAGGAAAAAGGTTAATTCTATTGGGCGGACTTCTCAATTACGTCGGAAGAATTTAATCTCTTAGTCTTCTCGTCTTTTTTTGACAGTTACTTATTACGTCGCTGAATTGTAAGTTTAAAGTCGTAAAAAAGGTTGTGCACGCGAATTTATTTTCTTCTCGATGGCAAGTTAATAATGATAGGAGGTTAAGAAAGAGAAATCTTTTTTTTCTTAAATAAAATTGTTCGCCGATTCGATACATACATTAGACTCTCGTGTGATAATAATTTTATTGCAGATAAATTTTTGTGTGCTCGTCATGGCACGCGATTATCATTCACCGACGCGTTGCGAATTTACGAGATTGTAAATAATGCAGATCGAATCACGCGAATGCGCTGTAAAATGCATTATCCGCATGTCGCGAGAACAAGATAATGCGGTGATACGCTGATAGAAGTCTAAATTAGTCATTCACTTGTTGATTACTTCAAGTACTGTCTGTGAATAATTGTTTGCGTTTAGCGCACTTTACAGCTTTTACACATCGTTTGAAATCTCGAAATTCTCAAAAGATCAAAGAGGACGGAGAGATGTCTCATTTTCTATGCCGTATTTGTAACGTGCGAGTGATTCATCGCTATAATGAATTCATGATGATTACTCGTGATTTCTCCGTCGAAATGCTCTGCGCATTTTAAGGCTCGCTTCAGAAGAAAATTCTCGTTTCCATTGCTCGCAAAGAAGATCACGTGTTTGTGTATGTGCGTGTGTGTGTGTGTGTGTACATTCTGCATAAAGTATGTGATAAAAGATCGTATACGAGCGTGCGGTAAACGCATCTGCTTTCTTATAACGTTTGCCAGAGCTTTTCTCGCCTTTCCTCGCGTTATAACGCGAGCAAGAAAGAGGAAAAGAGTGCTGGCGTGGCGCTTCAAGGCAAATTGCTCTCGAAACAACGTTCTTTTCTCTCCTTTTTTTCTCACCTATCTGCCGCTCGCGGTGGTCGTAGACTTCACTGATTATCGCGAAAATAACGAGATTTCGCGTCGTTCGTCAAATTGGCGAAATCCCTTGCTGAATAAATTGAAGCGCGTATGCGATATTTTTTTCATTCCTTTTTTGTGGCTCACAGCGTGATCTCAATCAATATATCAATTTTTTTTTTAAATAAATATTTATACCACAGTTATTTTATTTTTATTTTATTTCTTGTTGAAATAGATGGATGGATAAATAACGTGCGGGAATGTTTTACAATCTTAGAACTTTAATAATATTTATATATTCTATTAATACGCGTATATAAACAGTATTTTATATTTAATTTATATTAATCATATTATATAATTAATAAATTATACAAGATATTCTTAATACTTTAATCGTTTGCTTTTTGCAATAAATTGCTTGTAAAAGGAGAGATCGCTCCAGAGTACCATCCCATGTAAGGGTTATCTCGTGTGTATTTCCTCTTTAATCGACACGATTGCCGGTTTAAATGAAAAAAACGGACGATTTCAATCGGCACGTTGGTAAGTGGGTCGAGGTAAAAGCGGAACGAAAGGGAAAAAAGGGAAGTGAAGTAGGAATGGTTTTAATGCGGACAAACTCAATGGCCGACAACGTATATGCGTTTCGATGAAATTACTTCCTTGGCTTTCCGTTCCACATAGAGACGCTCTTTGCCGTTCTCACATAAACGCCTGGTTATCAATCTTATTTGCTTTACTTTTAAATTGCGTTTCGCTGAAAAGACTTCAGTTCCTTACCTATTTACAGTGATCGAGCGCGCATCTGGCGCTGTTTTTACTTTATTAGGGTGTTAAACACGTGCGTTTATGTGAAATCAATTTCGACACGTGTTTTTCTTGAATGGCTTCCGAGATTCGTTATTACGTCGCACGCAGTTTCGTCAAATTAAATTATTTTCAATCGAACGGTGAATCGGACTCACTGTTAAAAATCACGATATATTTTATCGCTTCCATTATCTCGACATTATACGAGAAATTAAGTATTCTTTGCAAATTGTTCGAAATTTATTTAGCAAAGAGGCAGCTTGTATTTTCCACTTGATATTTCCATTTTTAAATTGCCTTAATGTCGAATAAATGAACTTTTTGCATGGCAAATCATTGTTACTCGTTCAAATAACAGTGTACAAACATCTCTCGCAAATATAGATACGCGATTCATGAATTCAATCAAAATATTTTATTCGCAAATATTAGAGCTAAAAAAGGATTATTAATTTTTTTTTGTGATTTTAATTCTTCTTCTTTTAAAAGTAATTATAATTAATATAATTAGCAAAATCAATCATTTCTCAAAATTGTTATTACTCAACTCCGTATTATCACTTGTGATTTTTGCAAATTGTTACGTTTCCTTCTGCTCGCTTTCTGCGATGCTTTCTTTTCCGTTGCATGCAGAAATTTTACGCTGCGATAAATTCTTACGGATTTATTACGCGCCGTATGAGATTTGGGATTGGACAATTTATTGCACCGCTGAAAATAATTTTCTTACGCGGAAGGTGAATTTGTGTCATTTCATCGAAGTTATTCCGACCGCTTGTTGCGCCTGCAGTCGCGATGCACTACTGTGTTTATGCGTCGCGCGGCAATAAATCCGGTTTAATCGAAACAGGCGGAAGTCATTAGCGATCTCGACGCTTCGGACTAATATTCCCTGGTGATGGACGATGAGGCTTCCACGATGAAGCTTCAAAAGCGGCCTACTTTTTCCAACGAAATCCAAACGTCATAGTGCAGAAACTTAAAACATCATTCGTGAACGATTTAACTAATAAGACTGCCAACGTAAATCGTCATATTTAGAAATCGTCGTATACAGAATATATTTTGCTCTTTTTATGAATTTAAACTTTTTTTTTTACAATTTATGTTTACATCTTAATGTACATCTTTGTGTTAAAAATTATTTTATTACGTTTATTAATTTCAAAAACAATTTTTGGCAATAACAGCATCTAATATAAAGTTTTAACTTTCTGTTTGCAAGAGACGTGTTTTAAATTTTATAAATAACAACATAAATTGTCAATAAATATTATTGATCATTGTGTATATATATTTTCCGATATAATTTGTGAGAGGTGAAAAGGATGTAAACATCATTTACTCGATTTCAGGAAATTGAATAAAAATGTCAGTAATTTGATAATAATTCCCTACGAATGTTGGAGTGAAATTTTCCGTGATTTTCATGACGGATGAGCTTACTTTCCATTTATGAAGCACATCTCATTTTTCATTGAATTTAAAGATGAGCGCAGTTTCTTCCATAATTCTAAATTTAAGATATAGATATGTAGGTCGCATCAATGAAAATAGATGAATTTAAAGCAAGCAATTGAATTGCAACTGAATAAAAATATTTGACGATTGTGCATTTTCACACACACACATATATTCTAATAAAGAGACGGTTTGCTTTATATTATATAATATATTTTGGATATTTAATTTAATTCTACATATTCAATTTAATTCTACACATTATTAATCTTTTCATCCTCTTATTTTTAATTAAAAATAGTATTTTCTGTATATAATATTGTTCTCTTAAACATATCTGATTTAATCTTTTGGATTAAAAACAAAATTGTACGCGGAGAAATATTCAACAGTGATATTATTCCTTTACGAATCTTTTATGAAATACTTGCATGCACCGAAATAATAATATTCGACATCGCGTGTTTTAAATTCCGTGCTTAACCTCGTATGAAAAATATTAAGTTAGACTGCATTTATAAAAAATATATATATAATCCGGAGGATTTTTCACGGGATGAATAGACTTGTGACAATTTTTACTGCACAATATATATGTTATGTCTTATATTATGCAAAAATAACGACCATTATTTTACAAAGATTTAGGTAATACTTTACTTATGGATAGAAATCGATTGAAATAGCATTTTACTTCTGATGGATCCACGTCTGTTTGCAAGTCGGAAGGAAGGAAAATATTTTTTATTGGTTCAGAAGAGATGTATAAGTAGTCTTGCGCTTTGAACATTTAACAATGGCATGGAGTGTGACTATATACGGTGATTGATAATAGACGCAGTGCCGAATACCGTATATATTGTGTACATGTCCATTATCTTTTTCTTTTGGCGAATACACCGTTCATGTATGACACATGCACATTCATTTTCTTTTTCGGTGAATATGAAAGTTCGGTGAATGTGATTGAGATGATGAAGATGAGAAAGCATATTTTAAATCACGACTCTCTCGATTCTTTTGGAATTATAATGCGAAAGAGAGTTGATAAATATAGGCGTTGCTTGATAACTAGAACGTGTTTCCATTTGCTTAACATACTTTTTTCCGAATAATCTTTCCTTGAGATTTTCTAAAACTTGTGGAATTTTCATTAAACTGAACGGGTCCATAATAAAACAACTAAACTTTCTGTGGCTTTTCTTTGTTGCTTTACGCAGAATTTCCATTTTTGCCATAGCGTTCGCAGTATAAATAAATTAGTTCGTGGTCTTAGTGTTATCTTCGAATTCGAAGAATAGAAGTTGCCTTTTCTAACCAAAGCTCGAAACTCTAACTAGATGCAGCAGAGAAAAGGAACTTTCTTCTTTTTAAAGTTTCCGAAGTATCAAGATTACGAAAACTTTCGCTAATCTTATTTCAAATGTGATTGCGTCTTTCTGGTAAATTACGTAACTTTGTCCATTTCTTTATCTCGTTTAAATGTTAATTTAATGAAGAAAAAGCTTTATTAGACAGCTTGTATTTTTCATTGCAAAGAAAAATGGAACCAGAATTGAAAAAAAAAAAAAAAACAAAAAAACAAATTGTATAAATTGTAAAACTATGAGTTTTGAAAATAAATGCATTTTGTTATCTTGTTTCATCATGCTTGTGCAGACGAGGACTGCACAATATCTGAGTGGTACATATATGGTACACGCAAGTGTATTTTTCTATACTATCATGCTTGTTGGGGACGAAGAAAACATCGTGAATTGAATCGAGATGCAACCGTGAGAGACACAGTAGTAGTCTTTAATGAGATGTGGTCTCACATTGCACGTTCTTTTCAGAAACATTCTTTCGCGGTTCGCTATTCACTTCGGGAACTTGGCATTTCATTCTCTTGCGTCTGTCCGTATGTTTTCTTCTTTTTCGACAAAATAGAAGCTGAGTTGCTTTTCACTTCATTGTACTTCTCTCAAAGCATCTATAAGATATCTGTAGGATATCATCAATGCAATACAATACATATATGAAAGACGTGGCAACATCTATTGTTTTTTTTTTTTTTATCTATTAGAATAGCAAGAAAAAAAAACTTTTTAATGAATAGATTCAGAATTATTTTTAATTTTGCTAATATTATGTATTAGTACGTGACACACGAAATTTACTATAATTTATTCTTAATTTTCACGTGTTTGTCGTAGCGAGATAATTATTTTGCCTTTGCGATTGCAGTATTTTAATAAAAGCGAAGTATGCTTTTGTAATATTATTTGCAGTATAGATCGCAAGAAGCGCAAGTTCATATTTGCGAGGTTTTTAAGAGCAGTTGAAGTAGATAATACAACACGAGTGCATAATTATTCTAAAGTACACGAGAAGCTTTCATATATCATGAAAGTTAATATGAGGAAATTGATAGTACTTTATTCGAAATATTCGAAATTCATAGTACTTTTCAGAAATTTTTTCGACTTTATTTAAAAAATAGAAAACAAGAACACTCTGGAGAAATATAACTCGTTCTTCTTCATTTAATTCTTAAATTTTCATATCGAATTTATCGATCAATTATAAATGACAAACACAGAAATACATATGATAACTGTGGCAAAGCACAGTATTTTATAAAAATAATAAATACCAAAATAAAAGCGATTTGTTAATTCTATTAATCAAAAATCATGCAAATGTTATGAAACAAATTGCAATTACATCATTTATATTACGTCGCAATCAGGGAGAAATATAATAATTTTCTGCAACCGCATTACAGTAACGCTGCGGGAGTAATTGCGAAGTGATGATTCGCGCGATATTATCCTTCATTCAACAAAAATCACGTAGAGATGTCGAACAATAATGAAATTGAGGTAGAGGATATACGTGTTGAGAATAATTTTATCCCGAAATTACTCGAGTCTCATAGACGAAACAGAACTTCGGGTATTCCTCTCTCCCTCAATAGTCTAACGGCGGGTTCATTCTGAGCACATCTACGCACTTAGAGGGTAGGTAACCCTCGTAAAATATAACACTTGTTGCTCCATTCTGAAAGACTAGGCTCGGAAAGCCATGAAAAAAACGTCTGCGAAGGGAGATCTGCCTTAATAATAGTATAGATCTATATAGTGCTTGTGAAGGCCGATCTTTAAAAGTGGAACATTTCTTTTCAAGAAACAAAAGTTCCTGATATAAATCTCGATTGTTTTTTATATGTATTTTTATAATTCTTAGAAAGACACAATTTTACACACATACTAATTAATTACTAAATTAATTTTATACGTGAAAAAAACATATATGAGTTTGAATAAAGGAAGAATTTCATACTACAATTCATATTAAATTAAGGAGGGTAGAATAAGAGATCCTAAGTAATTTTAGAGATGGTTATCTTTTTTTAAAAACAAATTTTTATCTCGTAAAATCTACGTAAAATTCTTGTCAATTTGTATAATATAAAACTATGCATGTTTACATAAAAATATTGCGGTCACACCAAAGTGTGACACGCGACTGCAATAACTCATTGTCGGGAATGTACTTCGTCATTCGCAGCTTAATTTTCAACCGAATTTATATAGCCGAGTCATGTTTTTACGCTCTCACATTTTAGAATCGCGCGAGACGAGTTTTTGTTCATCCGTCGAAAAGAAAGTTTCAACGAGTTATGCTCTTAAAAAGTGTGTTTTGCATCGAACGACTGTTTACGACAAAATATATTTATATAATAAAAATAAATTTTTCTTAAAACGGATAAAAAGCGCCAAGTACATGAAAAATAAAGTCTAAATACATATTTATATGCAACAAATAAAAATAAAAAAAATTAAGGTTTACATATATTTTTTAATTTTTCTTTTAGAAAAGTATTTTTATAATAAATAATTTATATAAATAAAATTCTTCTCCGGGACAAAATATCTCAAAAATAAAATGTTTTTTAGATAAGTAATCTAAAATTGATTTGTAACTAATTTTAATTGCTTCTCCATCCTAATTATCATAAATTATCGTAAATATAGTTTTAACGATACGATAATATAAAAAAATATTTCCATTTTTTATTGCTCGAGTTCCTATGTAAAACGAATAAGTCGCGCAATATATCTGTTTGAATAAATAAAAGCACGACATCAAGTATATAAAAATCGATCGTACGATTATGTGACATGTATCGAGGTATTATCAAATAACTTAGTGCGATAAGTTTGGAATTAATTTATTCTTAAACAAGAGAGTCCATCGTATATAGTAAATATACTCCTCCAATTGAGCTTTTAATTAAATTCAGTTTCAATGTACAATGATAAGTAAACAAAATTTTACCGTAAAAAAAAAATTAAATTGACGTAAATTAAATATATACATATTCAAAAGAGTGAATTAAGAAAGACATACAAAAGAGAATTAATATACATGATCCGTGGACGACATTTGGGATTTATAAGTTCCCCGCGGAAATCTTCATAGTGTGTAGTTTGCATAAACTTGGCGGCAACTTCGACAGTTTGCCCGGATAAAAGCGACCTCATGCAGTGCTGCGGCGACATCGGTGGGGAGGAGACGTATGCACGTTAATCGGCCGTAACCGCGCTTTACCCTGGAATTTGCAGCCATAATGACGCCGGATAATCTAACGCAGTTATTAAACGGCGCGATCGATCAAGATTGAATGTCCTAAATTGGACGAACCGCGCGATTTGGAAGACGTCAGGATAGATACACGCGGGCTTTACACGCAGACCGTGTCGTTCGGCGTGGCCAATGCTTGCCTTTATGCGGAAACTGCAGCGACGCAATATCACCTGTGATTGCTAATTAGATCCGCGTGTCCATAGAAGCGCATTGCTTGCGGGTAAATGCGAACCGAGAAAATCGGATTTAGCGTGCTTTGACCTTAACATATAAATATGTCATATAAATATGTCATAATAAAATATGAATAAAACGAATATCTCTATGTATAAAAGTCAATTTAATTGGCGAAAATATATGCCAACACATTTTTGTTTGTATTCTTTGAAGCAGTTACTTCGCCAAATATATGCAAACTTTCTACATGCGTCAAAATATATGAAAAATATCTCCTTCGCCTGTAAACGTTTTTTCATTAATTGTGACGAATATTATTTAGAAAATAATGGCATTGTTTTTGAGATACGGCAAAAAAAAAACAAGCATATGTTTTTCTCACGTATCAAGGTGATAACAATTTATTTAATTAGATAACGCGTGTGCTCTATTAACCACGTGCGGCTTTATACACATGTTATATTGTACCTGACCGCGGATTCGCGATAGCGGAATTTTAATTGCGCCAGTATATTTGAAACATCGTATTATACATGTGTACATATGTACACACAGTGGAAACGAATCGTGAAAATCATAAACTCCACGTGTAACTGGGACAATATAAAAACAGCTGTTTTCTCTGACATTTGTTTTGCGAGTTTCTACGGGATCGTGTCACACAAATGTCACGTATCACAGTTATGGTAAAGACATTTGATATTGTTAATCAATGAAAACAGAACTTATCGAGAATATACGTATCGATGGACGTGATATGTTGTTGTTGTGGTTTTGATCTAAGTGTATTCTCTGTAAGCGCGTGTGAGCAAGCGCGAGATGTACCAGCTTAATTTAATTGCTCATATGTACCACGAATCGATACGTTGATCAACCACGTGACCCATGTACATTTACCGCGTCTCTTGTAACTCAGATTCTCCTTGATAAACAATAGACTTGTTATCGGCGTATCAGATTATAGGCGATTGTGATCGGATTATAACGCGGAGTAACCAATATTCGGATTCACCGGTAAATTCAGATTCGTGTTATCTATTTCGCGCACGTGGTCTCTATCTCGTTACGTTTCTCGCCTCGCTCCGAGTCAGACCGTGAGCGTGGACTCTAATTTATGTACGAATCGGACAGACAAGAAGCCTGAAACAAGGATAAATAATTCATTCAAACATTTCTGCACGTTTAACTCAAATCAAAGCGTTAAATTTTCGCTATGAATGCGTTTCGCGACTGATTGTAAGAAAAACGGATCATTTATTCGCGATGAATATTTATACATAGAATCTAAATAAAATAAATGATAAAAAATTAAATGCGGTACGACTTTAATCTTAAAGTGCCTTTGTAAAACGGTGGATCTAGAAAAAAAATCTTGAGCGCGATGGGCCTCCCGATTAAGTCAGCGAAATCTTGAAACCGAGCGATCAACCTCCGGAATTTTCTTCCCGAATCGCGAACAGACGCCTTCCTGGGTCCCGTGTGCGATTACGTGATCGCACCTGTGGCCAGGTACGCGGGTGTATGGGGCATACCCGTGTTAACAGCGGGTGCGCAAGCGGAGGCGTTCCGTCACAAAGGCGAGCATTATCCGACGTTAACCAGGATGATGGGCTCTCATCGCTTGGTCGGCGAAGCGCTTAGACATATCCTACGGCGTTTCGGCTGGAAAATCGCCGGCCTACTCTTCCACAATCATGCCATGGCCAGCAGCAGAGGCAATTCCGAATGCCATTTCACGCTGAGTGCCGTATTCACGGCGCTCAATCAAACGCCGGTGCACAAGAGTTTCAATCAGGAGACGACCACCGCCGAGGATTACAGGAACTTGCTCACCTTCGTCTCGAAATCCGCAAGAAGTAAGTCTCGAGTCCGTGCGATATCCTTATTTTCGTAAATTTCTTTTTCTCCTTATGATATAAGATACTTCAAAAAAAAAAAGGTCTATGTCAAATGCGTCAGGAGAGCTCTCAAATATTTATGACATATAAAGTCCAGGAGAAGAACATGTTAAATCCATTTTCCTTTTTAACACTATGTTATTGTAGCTCTAAAATAGTTTTAGATTATGTATCATAAAAGGGAGAAGAATCCACTAAAGTAGAAGGAAAAAGCGCCGGAATGTGCGTATAGGGGAAGAATATGTTCAATCATATCAATACAGTAGAAGAATGTGTATTTTTAATAATCTAGAAAATACATGCAAAGAATCATTACATGTAATAAAATTTGAAAAATCTTCTTTCGGAAAATTATTTTATATTTTACGCGGATAGGAGTTTAAAAATTATTTTTCTCTAATCTTATCATCTTATTATCGTAAGAAAAAAGTACACTTTCTTTATATATTAATACCGAATTTTCTAATAGATACCCGTTAAAAATTTGCTGAATCATGCAGCGTTACTCAAATAGTCTCGAATTGTACCTTCCGCTTTGCGCAGACTTTGCATAAATCAATCAGCCTTTATTACAGTCGACAAAGTGCGTAACGTATACCATTAAGGGACATCGTGTTGCGAAACTGTACTTGATAATACGAAGGGTGAACTTCGACACCGTCATTTAATTGATACCGTTTACGAAGTTTGTTCCTACAAAAGCGTCCCTGCCTTTCATTCGCTGATCGCGTTTAAGACTTTGAGCTCGTCAACCAAGTTTAGATGTGAGTAAGAAATAAATTTCCATTAACAGTTTTATCCTATAAGTAATGCAACCATTGATGAAAAATATTCTGAAAAAATTTTTAAATTTTGATATTATATCTGAATACGCACATTAAGCATACACGGATGTTATAATTATTGATTAATTATTTTGCATAGCAAAAATTGAATACGTTGCAAACTGTATAATCAAGCGGAAGCTTCTTCTCACGCAATTAACTAATTTAACGTACTTGGCAACGATTGCGATAATCATCGTGTTATATTATAAATTAATTGAATCGTCATATGTTTCATTGCGAGCAATTTCCTCAAAATATCGCTCAGGTGATTTTTTATATGAGCCGCATCTTGAAAATTTCTCCACGCTCGTTTTCCGTTTCCTATCGCTTTCAACGCTTCCGAATTGTATTACGTAAAGTTTACGGTAGATTTATCTTCAATAAGAATGAAACAAACTGCAGGGCATGTCTCTTTGATTTGATTCTATCCCGCCAAGTGTGTTCGCGCGACACTTGTGATTTTCGAGATAACGTACAAATATTTTCATCCTATTATCAAGCAACTTTGAATTTATCGATTGTGATAAATACAATTAGAGATTATTTTTTTTTATTTTTTTTGTAATTAAAATTATTCTACAAAGAGCGTAACAATATTCATAAACATTAAAAAAGAAATTGAATTAAAAAATCAACGTCCCGAATTTTTAAAGACTTTTTGAAACGCGTTAAATAAAGGATAATTTTTTAAAGATAAAAATAATAGATGGAGAAAGTAAAAAGATATAATTGTATATTTAATATATTTTATTTTCTCTATACATTTTTATTTGTTAAGTAAATTTATCAGTGCAAATAATTCATTATGATTTATTATACATTATTGTCGTTATTATTAGATATACAAGATTATTATATTATTATTATCATACATGTTAATCACTTATATGAGATGATTGCGAGATTCTTGGAGTAGAACCGCGAGGAATTCGCGGGCGAGATCGAAACGCCGACGCCAACCGATTTTCGAGAATTTGACATTAACTCGAGAACGTGACGCGTCGTCATCGATATATGCTAAATTAGTGGCAAATGCCACAAATCGCCGATCGATTGGGATACTCAAAGTTTTGCTGTCGCGAAATGGGCTTGAGCTCTTATCGAATTTTTGTCATTAATTATTTCGCGAAAAGTGCGATGATTCAGGTTCGTGTTGTCTCATTGAGTTCTCATTATTGTGCTAAAAATATCCGAGACAAAAAACTGGTCCGATAACAGAGATATCTGTTTCATATTTAATGTCGCGTGGATATTAACCTCGATGTATTGCGCAAAATGTCTAATCTTAATATACACTGATCTGGATAAATACTATTAATAGTATGCTGTTATCGATTTTATCAAATGTTGCTCAAAAGCGGATGCAATCATATATTCATACATATTGCGGTTTTTTCGCATGCACGTTTATGTCGTTTTAAAATAATTTTGAAATTATTTCTCACGATACATTTAATACATATTTATTATAGCGAGCTATTATTTTATGAATATTAATAAAATACGGTTTTATGAAAATATCAAAAGATGCGGAAGTTATATATACGCTATCCCTTTCCAATATATTATATATATTAATAAAAAATTCTTTTTTACTATAAAATTATATTTTATAATATTATTTTACGGATAATGAATTATTTGTATATTTATTTTATTAAGAGACTTCACGGTGTATTTCTTCAATTTTTCTCGAAACAAATGCTACTGGAGACATTTATCGCCTCGGTATTATTACATTATCCTGTTAGAGAAAGAAAATTACACGACGAGTTTACATTTAACTCTATTCGAATGGTGTCTTGGAAACCCATGCGTCTCTGACTAGCAGGCGTGAAAGACGCTATAAAAAAGAAGTAGGAAAATAGTTCGATCTATGTGATAATGAGGCTATTCCCGGCAGACGTTCCATGTAACATCGATCCGCCCATTTTACTCGCGTCGACGACTGATATGAGCCCGGTTTGTCCTTTCGTTTTACGCCTCAACTGCTTTTTACTATCGTTCACATTCTCAGTCGATATAAGGTGTCACATTCGCGACACTTTGATCCTTTATCACAGTATCCTGTGCACCGGCATATCGAACCTCTAAAGTATCGATTTTTATCAAAATATACTAGCTGAGCAATTGATTAATTAAAATTCCTTCCTTATGCTAAGCGATATGCCTTACTTCTGCCTAGATCTATCTAAAAGATCTAAAAAGAAGTGAAAATTCCTCAGATTTTAAATTTTTTATTGAGTAAAGGTTCAAGACATTTTTGCAATTATTGTGATGAATCTCTATGTATAAAAAAAAAAAAGGAAAACATATTTTAATTGTCTTAGGAAAAGTTCTCGTCCTCGAAAGAGCATCAACAATGCTGATAATCGATTCATGTTAAGCTTCTCAGAGTTAATCTGCACTGAAGCCCAGGGAAAGTACGACAGAATGCACGATGACGTACCAGATTACGATCAATATTCGCGACGGTATTCTGCTGTATAATAGACATTATCAAGAGGCATTGTGAAATACTCTATTGTCATACATCTTGTGTATTCCATTGCAGTCTCTGCATTTTCTCATAATTGTACTTCCAGCTAATAAGTATTTTAAACGGGGTAAGGAAATATGGCTGGCAGCGCTTAAGTCGACGTCTTCGTATCGCGTCGACAGGATGCGCTCACATAATGGAGCGAATTTTATCCCTTTGTATCATATGGCTCTTGTTAGTCGTTGTTGGTAGCGATGATGAGGTTAACTACAAGTGAGGAGCATCTCTAATGAGACACCGAGTGGAATCGACCTGTAATAATAATGCAAGAACAACGTCGTTTCGTATCTTATTGTACGCACGACGTTACGATATAATTTTGTTCGCATTTTGTTCGCCCGTCATGTTCGCAAATAATGCATTAATATGACGCGTTGTTTGTAGTAATATCGTTGCGCAAGAAGTTTATACACATAAAAGCGACAAATATGCGAGAGCAAATTTATATTTGACAATGCGAGATTATTGAAATGTTTCGTCGCATTGATGAAACAGAGAGTGAGCAATACATACTTTGTTGCTGAAATTAAAATACAAACATATCATGTTGATTGTCATTAATAATCTTTCTTATATTTAGCTTTTTACACAGTCTCTCTTTATTAAATTTTAAAAATATTTTGAAACTCTTCATTATATATTTTTTATTCTTCTGACATGTATTAATTTATGCTTATTATTTTTTTAAATGCGATATACACGAATTGCACATCCAGATTAAGTAAAATTAATTTTCGTGTCCTGACGCAGAGCACTCACGCTTCGGACATTAAATTTTATAAAATTTCTTAAATTATATCAAGATGTTTATGTGTCGCTTATTGTCTTCTAATAAATTTCAATTTAACATGATGTATATGAGCATTGCACCGATTAATAACGCGCATTCGACTTGTCGTAAAAATTGAATTATGACTTTGTTCGAATAAACGTTTATATTTCGCTTGGCATGTTGCGGTACGATGATATAAACTGCCGCGGATTGTTTTGCGAAAGCGCATTTCGCATTTATGTGTCCTAGAATTTATTTTCTCACGTTTGTTTCGCAACATCTATTAATATTTTGATACTCTCAATTTTACAAATTATAAATTTTACAAATTTTAATAGTTTGCATGAGTGAATCAATTTCTGAAAGCTTCGCTTTTTCTCTTTAAAAAATTTAAACGGTCAATAAAACCGAACATAAATCCGAGCGTATTTTATTTCGATTTCTGTGAAACGCGTAAAAATGTTGTCTGAAAAAAAAATCATATGAATTATGTTTGATTTATAATACATCTCTACGTTTTAATTTATTTAAGCAATATACTTTTTTAATCTCTTCCTAATAAAAGAGAGATTATTGATTCTAAAAATGAGAGATTCGCATAATCCTTCCGATTTATACTTCCAACAAACTTAGTACATTTTTAATACAAGTTTTCTTCGCGAGCAATATCTTCGTTTTATGAAAATCGGGCAGCTTTACGAGTTCATACGGTTGATGTGCGAGAAGGAAATGAAATGTTCGAAGAACGTTGTGTATAAAAGATTCTCTGGATTTACGCAGGATTTTATCGCACACGCGATATAACACGGATACCCTAGAAGAACATTCATCTTCGTGTTACTTGCAAGGTTTGTAAAGTTGGAGCTTGACAAGAAGATACATTTTGACGAAGCGGATAAAAATCTTCACGCGTTGAACAACGATGCTCCAGAGTAACTTTGGAACAGGCGTATACACTTGATGTATCTCGCTTTAAAGCGAAATCGAAATTTCTTTATCCTTTTTTTCCTTCCATTTGTACATACATCTCTCTGGATACCGCGTTGAGCCGGCTGGGCTTAAAACTATTGAGATAAAAATGTCAAAGAGTAGGATATACGGCGACGATTATAGATCGCTAAAGTTGAGTTTGAAACATAATATGCCGCCTTTTTACGTAGACGTGTTTTGTAATCTCTACGTAGTTTAAAAATAAATTAATTTACCTCCCTATTTAATTTGAATAAATGCGTTTGAGTAAATAATTTTCTATAAATTATTCATATAAATCAATCAGAGTGAGCGACATTAAACATATATTGATTTCTATTATTAAAGTTTACTCAACAACATAATTAACTGAAGTGCTTGTTTCAAATTATGGATAGTTTAATTATTAACATTTAAATAGCAACTTTATTTAGCAAACGTGTTTAATCATACGAAATTTTTTAATTGATCACTTATTGAAGCAGCTGTACTATTCGACATTTATTTTTGTAAAAAATACAGTACTCGTGGTTAGAGTGTATCAACATATGATTCTGACACTTAAAATATCTTGATACTTAAGGAAAATTAAGGATATACATTTGTGTCACACATTTTATGTAGCAAACTACGGATGAAATTGAATCGATCGCATAAAGTAGCTTGACGACAATAATATTTGTACAGATCTTGACATGTCTGTGTCTATATTTCTCCCTCTCTTTTTTTCTTCCCACAAGAAATCGTTTCTTTCTTTTTTATTTCAGTCGTGGTAATGTGCGCTAATTCAACAACCATCCGGGAGATATTGCTGGCTGCCGAAGAGCTCGGGATGGTGGACTCAGGAGAATATGTGTTCTTCTCCATAGAGCTTTCCTCCAGGTAAGTAGAGTATAATCTGTGTATAATCACGTGTGTGTGTGGATATAAATATACAGAAATTAAATATATTGCACGATAGACAATTATAAAATGTATTCATCAAAAAACTCGCTTTTATTCCAAAAAGCGAAAATTAATCAAATCACACACAGTGCATTACGAATATAATTATGTTTATATGTGTGTAACATATATTTTTTCTCTTTTTAAATTCTTTTTTCAAATTTACATAAGATATAACTAAAACATTCCGTGTTTTAAGACTAAAGAAAATTAATTTTCGCATTTTACTTGATGATTTAACGGCGTGTTATTTGGAAAATTTTGCGCTGTAAAACTACAAGATAATGCATGCATAAAATCTGCAGAAAAACGCGAGTCGCATGTCGAAAATTAGGGCATAAGTAACGGGCTTGTACAGCAGCACATGAGTCGGACACTAAAGCCATTTTATAATTGAAATGAATGTGGAGTCATCTACACGACTCGACCTTATGCCGGGCAGATTGGCGTGAAGCACATCGCATCTATTTCTAGTAATTCTTAAAAAATGAAAAGCAGATAAAAACATAAGCATCTGACGATGCTAAATATGTTTTTGCGAGTCAAAGAAATATTTATTCTATGTAAAAAAAGAAAAGAATTACTTTTTACAAAAGAATACAAGTGTAAAAATATTTAATTTCTCTGTAGGAATAGATATCTTCTATTGTTAATTAATCAGAGATATCACGATGTATTTTCTCTCTGGTGAATTCTTATTTCGACTAAATATTCAGAGCCAATGTAAACGGTCTGGAATAATGTACACTAATATTAGCATAAGTTTAGCATAATTTAGTTACAATATTAGATAACTGTGTTTATTTTATTTGTCCCGTGTTTATTTGAAGATGTTTCACGCGCTATTGGATCGAGTTTGAAAAAGCATTTATAGCATAATTTAATCTAATTTATTGCTCGCCGTGTCGTTTCGCGTTAAATCATGAAGCATTCTGCTCGCTTAGATAAACTGTGTTTATGTATCTATTGTATATACAAAGGGCTAGTATGGTGCAATCGCGCCGTTTAATGAGGCCTTGAAAAGCGTCGTCCCGGGAAATGACTCATTCCAAAACGTCATCGTGCGTGTTTCCACGTGGTCGTAAGTTTCTTACGATCGTATTCTCGGACGATATTTTGTTTTCTTGCTTATATTATCCGCGATAGTGATCTACTTGTCTTGTATACCTGCAGCGAAAATCAAAGCGGGATCTTGAATTTTGACGATCCCAAAATGACACAGAGATTGTGCGTTTGGTCATAAAAAAATATCTGCGTTTCTGGGTAAAAAAAAAAAAAAAAACAACAAAATCGTATTCGCGTAACATTTTTGTTTCTCTCTCTGTTCTTTTTGGTTCGCTCCCCTTAATAAAGGATACCGCGTGATTTTGAAGCGAGTAGAATCCCCCGATTCATCGTATCGGAAACCGCAAACCGCGACCCTTCATTTCGATTATAATCTATCCAGAATAGACAAACGCGCTGATCTATTATCATCCGTATAAAACTATTGCCATTACGACGAATCGATGATAAGTCTACTTTAGGAAGAGAAAATCTGATGAAAGCTTTCGCGGATTTCGTAAATTTTTTTGAATTGAAACGATTCTAGTATAAGAGACTTGCATGAGAACGCGATGCAGAGAATGAAAAGTAGTTCAACTATTTCGTAATAATTTAAGCAGTAATTAGCAGTGACTTTAACAGTAATTGGAATTTTTATTCAATTGTCTTCCGATGGAATTAATCGGGCAACTTTCCGATAATAGCCCGGAGAATTTGTCGCGAATGACAAATACCGTGCAGGAAAAAAAGCATCTTTTAAAATTAAATCCATTAAGTATATAAAGAACTTTCTCTCGATTCTCTCTTGGATAATCGAGGGTCTACTCTCAGAGTAGAAAGAAGAATTCCTAAAATGGAGAAAAAGAAAATTTTCTTGTGCGACTTGTGAGATTGCTTTCGAACTACACCGATTTATTCTCGCACTTTAAGCACAGTAGAAAAAGAAAGAGAAGGAGAAAAAAAAGATGTGAGCAGGATGCTGGAACAGAAAAATATAAGCAGCGAACGTTGGTGCAGGCGCCCACGTTGCGATATTCCTACGACATCACTTTATTTAATCACATATTTCGCAGAGACGTAGCGCTCTCATCATGTTTTCTACGCGAACTCTCGTCCCTTTTGTCATTCGAGAGTTACATACATTATATGTATATGTAGGATAGGTGCTTGCGGCTTGTACGTTGCAATTATAACGATCGGTTATCATAAAATGAAAGTTATGATCTCTGGCACGGTGTAAAGTCGAAAAGCTGTTCGGTCACGGCACATTCGAATAATTAATATTTCGTCAGAATGAAAATTAATTCGGTCACTTCATGATATACCGTGTTTTGATATCAACAATTTCAAGTAATTGTCGCAGGAACAAACTATGCATAATGAGCAAAATTAAAAAATACTTTTCGCACGTGTGGGTGTATGTTTCTGTATGGGAAAAGCTACTTTTGTAAACTCATTTCCTTCAAATGCAAAAAAATTATTGAAATAAAAAAAATTAATAACAGAAAATAGTTTTAGTTTTTTATCTTGAATATTAAATTTTCTACATTGATACAAATTATAATATGGCTTTTTTTAATGTGAAATTTATATTATGAGCTGTATAACATATCCGATTTTAAATAGAGATTTTCTCTCATTTTTTTTTCTATTTTTATAAATTTATTATAATTTAAAAAAATTGAAGCATTTTCTTTTATAAAAATATTATCTGTTAGAAGATGTTTACTTTATAACAACTGCATAAAATTGAATTTTCCGGAATCCTGGAACAATAAATATATTTTCTCATAATAACGCGCATTTTTATTGCGAAACATGAAGTAAATGAATGTGTGATTCCAGTGACAACGATTCCACAGAACCGTGGAAAATCGACGGCGACACCGAAGAGCGTAATGAAAAAGCCCGTAAGGCTTATCAAGCTCTGCTGACAGTGACAGCGCGCACCCCAGACAATATGGAGTACCTAAATTTTTCGCGCGAAGTCAAAAGTTTGGCGCAAAGCAAATACAACTTTACTTTCGGAAATAGTTCGGTCTCCACCTTTGTGACAGCGTTTTACGACGCAGTGCTGCTTTACGCCCTTGCCCTTAAGGAGAGCTTGCCGGAGAAACCGGGAGAAGTCAACCTGGATGGCGGTAATCTAACTCGAAGGATGTGGGGGAAAAGTTTCAAAGGTGAGCTTCTGTTATTTTTTTTTTTATTATTTTTATTATTTACATTTGTAGCAAGAGAGTCATCGCGTCACAATCATCTGACAACGAGCGAAACTTTAATTTAGAACCTTTCAACGGAAATGGAGAATCGATCACGGTGAAATTTTGTTACAACAAATTTGTATTATATTGTTTAATTGCTGCGACATTAATTATGTATAACTAATTGCACACAGAAGTACAAAAGTTTTGGATACAACAATGACAGAAGTCTTTTACTATCTACTTTTGATGATTGCTCAAACGCATTAGCAGCATCAGTTTCCAGCGAAGCATACAGTTTGAATTTTCAAAGCGTTTACGATAGAAGCATGTTTATCGATGAAAAATTGCGGTTATCGACGGTTTTTATCGCGCCATCGCGTTGCATCAAGCAGTCGTTCGTAATTCACGTCAACAAAGTTAATCCTCGAACGAGGATTAGATACGTCAGCGTTGTTGGAAAAGCGATAACTGATGATTTCATCAGACACCGTTTAATTAGATATGTTTTGAATAGAGTCAAATATCTCGATGAATTATCACATCTATCACTGACATTACGATGGCTTTTCAATTTTTGTAACTAATGAGATCGATTTATGTACTATTACTCTTTTTTCTCTCCCTTCGTACCTCTTGCTCTTTCAAATTTTATCCGAGTATTCATAACTATTTTCATTTTTGATACGCATATATTTTTAGCTTTTATGGATTTTTCTGTTTTTGAATTTTTTATTAATTTAAAAGTAATTTTTCTTAAAAATGTTTTAGTAAATAAGTATTCTCTGTATGGAAATAAATCTAGATTACTTAAATATGTATATGAGATAATTTGAACACATTTTGCATTTTTACTTCGCAATATGAAAATGCAAATAGTTGATCCTTATGGCTTTAGTTTTACATCTCATCTTTCAGACAATCTTTGAAATATCGCACACTTTGCATTGTTATATTATGCTTCTTCGTTTCAACCTTCGCGATTCTTGATTTTCCGACAGGAAAAATCTCTCCGTCTCAATATAGCTGACGTTGAACGCAAGATTGCTAGTTTATTTTGTATTTTAATACGTTCTGCATTCCTGTTCTTCTATGCGCATAGAGAGTTGCGTTTTTATCGGTCATTTCAAATCTCGGTGCTCTCTCAGGAGATTTTACATTGCGCGAAATATAACTTTTCGAGAATTAACAGTTCCATGACTGCCTGCCAGCTGTAATCTTCAACTCCGATTAAATTCCACCGAGTAATCTGTGACGTTTTATACTTTCGTATAATTATAGATGTTTAATTCCAGGAATAACCGGCGACGTAAACATCGATGACAACGGCGATAGAATAGCGGATTATTCTCTGCTGGATATGGATCCGGCAACATCTAGATTCGAAGTAAGACATCCTCGAGATCTCGTATTTTCGTCTAAAATGATGTAACTTTATCCAACGTCTCGTTGTAGCAAGTAATTTAATCCGCGACATAGTACGATGCTAACGCATTTAGTATGTTAAGCTAAGATTGAGCGTAAAATCTTACAGCATTTCTCTTTAAAGTGTATTGTTTTGCTCCAATATGTTCACTTGCTTCCCGCACTTTTTCTGCGCTTTTCATCCCACCTGCAAAATAATTTCTCACAGATTGTAGCAAATTATTACGGTGCGAACAAGACATTGGAATATATACCTGGGAAGCAAATTCACTGGGCCGGAGGTCGTTTAGAGCCACCTCCGGATACTCCTACTTGCGGATTCGACGGATCTTTGTGTCCCGATAATTGTGAGTTTTGGTAATATTCGTTTAATCTATTGTAAGTATGTATAGGATTAAATAAAAAATGTATCAAATTTTTAATATATACTTCGCGCATTACAAGTGTGACAAAAAAAATTTGGCATCATATATATATATATATATATATATATATATATATATATATATATATATATATTCAAAAATGAGAAAGATATTTTATATAAATTCTCAATATATTTTAATTTATTACGTTAATGTAATTTAATAATTGATTAGATCAATTGATATGTGTAATATATGTCTTATTTTCTCTTTATAATTATGTGGACATAATTCTATGTAGATTTTTTCGGCGCATGATCATCCGAGATTGAGTCTTGGAAAGTATAATATTTTCTTTCATTGAAATTATTAATGTTTCGATAGCTCTTCCGGGTTACGCTATCCTTTCCATGGTATTGAGCTCCATTGTGGTCGTTCTTGTCGTCGGTTCAGTATTTATTTATCGGTAAGTGAGCTTGCTTTTTGAGTAATAGATAGCTTTATATATTTCTTTATATCAACGTGTTTTTATCGGTATCAATGGAGAGGTAAACGCTATTGAGTGTATGAATTGATGTTTGGATATCGAAAAACCAATTCAATATTCAAATCGAGCAAATATAAATGTACTTTACAAAGAGAGAAAAAAAAAGATCGGTGAAATCGAAGTATTGCATGTGTACTTTAATAAAAACTGGTCAATAATAATTTTCACTTCAATCATCGCTGACTGCGCATCTTTGATTTTAATTACATGATAATTTAAGGGCTGCTCTCTCTCTTTTTCTTTCTCTCTTTTTTTTCTTTGTTTTCAATTTTTAACCAGAGATAAACAAAATTATTTTCTATTAGGAATTGCATTTTTTTTTTATTCAATATAAAACCTTTTTTATTTCGCATATTTAATTCCACAATAATATTATTTTTACGTATTAATCCATCGAAATATTTTAAAGAAAGATTGAAGAATCTTTACGAGATTTAACGAGATCAAAGTTAATGTTAAATGAGCTAATGCAAGTAAATTTAAAAAATATCGATCTACATTTAGGCTAATTTACACAAATTGATATGCGCATTAATTACCGTGGCTTTACTGGATTAGAAAGGGTTTTTTGCACGAGAAGATTATCACGATAATCGCCAAGTAACATTCGCTAAGTGCACATACACATATCAAGGACGAATAGCTGAGGCTTCTCAGCTTCCTCGAGTGCACTACCATTAATAGGGCAAGGAGAGGCTAAGGAAGGTAGAAACGAGTGGAATGAGGTAACGAGGTAGACCCGGACGAGGCGAGATAATACTTATCTGCGGTAAAATTTCCAGCGTATACCGTGGGGTAATCGATATTTATCTTGCCTGTCGATTCCACGACCTCTCTAAGTGTCTTTGTCTATATGGTTTGTTGGCCACAAATTTCAAAACGCTTAAACGAAATTGTTTTCTTCCAAGTGAATTTGAATCAATCATATTGTTCCAACATGATCTTAAACATTTTATGAGTAAGGGTAATGATCTGAAATAAATATTATAAATGATTTCGTGTATTTTGATCGAACTTTCTATGGATAATTATATTTATTACACTATCATTAGTCGAGAATTCTTTGGCGTTTTTGCGAGTTTATTTTGTCGCATTATAATTTCGTTTTATACACGTCGTATCTTTCCGCAGGATCTTCAATCAGAGATAGCGCAGTTGTACGGTTTTACAACTTTCTTTAAGAAGTTAAAATTTATTACGCATTAAAATTTATCTCTTTAACGGAATAAATTACTTTCGGACAATAGTACATCGAACATTGTTCGATTTTGAAAACTTTTCGAGCTTTTTTCAATGGAAGTATCTCACTTTATAAATCTAATCGTAAGGCAAAATGAAATTATTTGCGTTTTCTATTGAGGTCAATCTAATTTATGCGACATTAATAGAGCGCTGTAGAAATTCCGCGAGATAAGTTAATTTTGTAATCTGCGGTACGCGCACACGATCGAGATATATATATTTTTGGTATGATTCCGATGTTCGGAAACGCGGGCAAAGTGCAGAAAGTGCTTCAACTACATTATGCAGTTTGAATTTCATCTTTCGCTTTACAGAACATGCATTTTCGATGAACAATTACATGAGTGCTTTGCAATTCGCTTCAAACGGATCTCTGTGTGCGCCCAAACTATGTCTAATTGTTGTAAAGGAAATTATTTATTAAAAAGTTTTTTATCAAAGAAAAGCAAAAAAATTATTGCAGAGAGAGAGAGAGAGAGAGAGAGAGAGGGGGAGAGGAGAGGAATTAGAGAGAAAGAAATATATTCTATTTTTCGGAAAGTCAAATATCGCATCTTCAAGATTGCATGCTCGTGGAAAACGTAAATGAAATTATTTCGTATAAATTTATTATCTCGATAATAAAACTCGGTAATTAAATTCTTGTCGAAACCAAACATCACGATCAATTCCGAACGATTGAGCTTTCGTTCGCAATTTATTCCGCGAATATAATGTGCGCGTACGATTACCCTCTCCGGTATAACTTCTGTTGAATATATCAAACTCATTTAGTTCAAGAAATTCCGTACATAGGAAGCCTTTATATGCGGAATAATATCCCGCATGGGGGACTGATAGGCATGCGGTTATGAGATACGCCGCCACGTAATTACCTCTTGCGTTGTTCGACGCACGTCTGGGATTGCAAACTTGTTCAGCCTATACAACTTTGCGCATTCGTAGATATCGGACGGATATGCGGGTTTAGCCAGCTGATTAATTGCTTCTTCGCAAAATATTGCCCTGCGATACGAGAATTCCTGTTGATAAAGGAATTCCTGTTAATCAAAGAGAAAAGCGCGCGCGAAAATATTCTCTGTCGCTGAAGAAATAACGATGTCTGGAATTAATTCGCGACACATGCGCGCGTGTTTTATCACGCACGCTGCAGCAAAGTATCGCATTATTAAAGTTTTTTAATAAGCTTCCGCGCTCTAGCACTCTTTTCGATGATAATGCTGTCGTTTGTTTTACAGACGCTTCAAACTGGAAGCGGAAATTGCCTCCATGACGTGGAAGGTGCATTGGGATGACGTAATCGTAATACCGAACGCGAAGACAAGGGGCTCTATGTACTCACTGATTGCGAATAAGTTTCGCGACAGCCAATTGGTAAATATAAGAGGAGGGGATTGAAATTCCCGCATCAAATCGTTGCGCAAGCTTTTTAATATTGTTTTGTTCGCGAAAACAATAATTTGATTGTCCAACATTTCAAAAAGAATAATTCAAACAAAGCAAATATCCGCGCTACACGATAAGCTATAGTGGATAAGGTAAATAACAGCGGCGACGGATCAAATTTTTATTTCAAACATTCATTCGGATGGCGTTACGTTTATTTCGACGATTTCGTTCTCGACGTGCTCATATCTTAAGCAGGAAGTTGGAAAAGAGAAAATAGGACAATGGTGAAAAGTATCATCTCGCGAGTGTAGTGCTCTCTTACCTACTTCCGGAGCATCCGTCCTTCTTTACTATAGCAGAGTAGTAAAGAATATTCTTTATTCCATTTCGTTATTCCGCGTTTCTTATCGTTCCTTTATAGTGTGCAAAAGAAAAAGGATATCCTATAATTTTGAAACTCTCTTATATTTTTATGGCGAAAAATGAATTGCAAAAAGTATAAGAGTACGATTTAATTTTAATTTATTCGCATGTTTATGCAAGATATTTTGGAATATTTTATCTTAAATTTAATAAAATTTAACGATACAGTCCTTTAGCTTGCAGCCAATTCTTTTTTTAATGAAATTGGCACATCAATTTTGTCTTTAATTTCGAACGATTGTGAGTGAAGATCCTTTTGCAACCAAAGTTCCAGTAATATATTGAGTAACGAGAGCTTATTCTAGTTAAACTTGCGTTTGCTTTTAGTTAAAATTTAGTTAGAAATTTGATTAACTAGGACACATTTAAACTTTAGGCTTTAAAAAGAAGAAAAATTCTAAGCTTATCATAGAATTTATCTCTGTACAATATTTTCTTTACAAGTTAAAATCATCTGCTTGATATGTAACTTATCTTGCGCCATAAAAAAGATTGCTCAAGAAATAATTTCTATTCCAGACGATATATTCCGAGGATAACGCAAGCATGCCGGACGATGTTGATAAAAATGTGTACGTTCCAACGGGATTTTATAAGGTTAGTCTACATTTTATTTTTATCTCAACGTGTATAGTTTTTAACTCGGATCGCATACACGCGATATATCATCAATTATGCTAGATATAATTTGAGGGACTTATTGTTAGAGAAAGTAAGCAACAATATTTGCGTATTACTGTATAGCATGCAAAACATAACGTATTTACCGGATCGTGCTTTTTTTAATAGGATTAAATGTTGATGTATTATTCACAATTATATTACATGCTATAAGCGTATATGCGAGGAATCTATTCTCTTTGTATCTACCAATCAATATTCACTTTGGTTTTTTTTTTTACGACGAGAATATTGCTTCAATAGAACGGTGTAAAATTGCGTGACAAATGCACGTGAATGAAAAAGTAGCAAGATTTTTAATTTATTAAATGATTTCATCTTGTATAATACGAGCGCGGCTGCAACTTTAAGGAAGTTTTCTCATAAAATTTTCTATCGCCTCGTCACAATTGTCTTTTACTTTTCAATAACTCGAACTATTTCCCTTAAGGCTTTTGTATATTGTCGAGTAACAAAAAAAAAATCATCGGATTTTATCAATATTCAACGTTGATTCAATTTGTATCTCTAGGCGTCGCTTTTTTGTGGAGAACGATACTTTTTTTTTTTACGGACAATTTTCGAGGCAATCGCGAAGGATTGTCAGTCAATAATTCTGTTGATCGTAAAATTGCCATTTGTTTCAGAACTCAAAAATCGCTATAAAATATATACCGAGAAACAAAGTCGAGATCTCGAGGCCTTTATTGCTTGAATTAAAGCGGGTAAGTAAACTGACTTTCCAATAATGCGTATCTTTACATAGTTGTGTCAATTTTAATATAGATGTTAAACGCGATCTTTTGACAAAACTTTGAGATATATCTTTCTTTTACAATCTTCGATAAATAATTTCTCGTGTGCAATTTCTTATCCAGAGTACGGTATTGCATGCAATAGGCTATAATTCATATGAGTGGTGATTTTGGTGACTTTCGCAGATGAAGGATCTCCAGCACGATCATCTTGTACGATTTTACGGTGCCTGTCTCGAGCCACCGCATTGTTGCCTCCTAACCGAATACTGCCCTAAGGGATCTCTTCAGGTGAGAAATGCGTATCTTGAATTGAAGCTTTGATATAAGCAACTGAGATAATAATAGTCTGTATGTCATCGAATTAAAAGGATATGTATAAATGTGTATTCCTGCTGAATGTTTTGCAATTTGAATTTTACCTTAATTACAATCTGCGAATTCGGAGAATTTTCAATAAAAATATCGACGTATCATTTTAAGCTTATAATTGATTGAATTAATTAATTTCAAATGAAACTTAATAACAGAATATTAATTAGAAGCTTATTAAATAGATAAATGATAATATTGAAAATGAAAAAAATGAAATGATTTTTCTTTTAACTCTTAATATTTAGTACGAATTTTTTTTTGTTATTAATTTGCATGAATTACATTGTGACATTTATTGTCGAGTCTATAATATCATATTATTTATATAATACTAAAACGACATACAAGTACACATATGTATGTACACGTGCTTTGATCCGGAAAAGGAATGTGAACTGACAAGCAAGCTAGTGCTCACACAGCGTTAATGCGTTCGTCTGTGCAAGCGTTCTATGAAACAAAAGGTGCTCCACTTTATTGGATACCTGTCTTGTCTTGTTGGAACTTTAAGTACCCGATTGAATCATCATCTTTGCTCGAATTGCAGTTTCTACTAACAAGAATAAAAATAGACTCGTATATAATTGGTCGAAAAAAACTGTATACATTATTAATTGTAAACATAAAACATAAAACGTATATTTATACAACATATCTATAACAATAATATTGAAGCCTGCTGATGTATTTGAACAATTGATCGAGTTAGAAAGTTATATAGGAATCGGTCTTGCGGATTTCAACGCGTCTTGTTATGTTTATCTTTTGCTATCGGACAGGATATACTGGAGAACGAGCAGATAAAGCTCGATCGCGTGTTCAGGGGATCCCTGATACACGATATCGTCCGTGGCATGGCGTATCTCCACGCATCGGAGGTTAAGAGTCACGGTAATCTCAAGTCCTCGAACTGCGTGGTCGATTCGCGATTCGTCCTGAAAATCGCCGACTTTGGCTTGCACGAGCTCAGAAGAACGAACGCGGACGAGGAGATGGACAGGAACAGCTACGCTTATTGGAGAAGTATGTGTATTTATTAAACTATACGTTCGAGCGCGCGTGTGATGATATTTTTTCGTGACAAATGTAGTTGTAACGTTAAATATTTTCCAAGCGCGTGCGGCGAACGCGAGGAAAAAAGAAGAACGTGTGAGGGAACGAGATAATATTTGGAGTAAACGTATAAAACTCCTGATAACGCGAATGAACAGAATATTAGAGATGGTTATTTTATTGCGCATACACACATTCATATATTTATGATAAAGTATATGTACTGTAGAAAAATATTTCTTTAATTAACGATTTACGTATATTGGGAGTTTTTAACGATAAATATTTTTCATCTTGGCGTTACTTTATTTTTGTCTGATATTTGTGATGTATAATATTCGTGTTTGCACAAGTAACGGTCAAAACACGGGGGAAAAAAAAAATAAAATGGAAAAAAATAGACAAAAGGATTGAATCGTTTGGGCACTCTGATTTTTCTTTTTTTAGAGCAGGAAATTTGGTATTTGCAGGACAGCTGTGGACAGCACCGGAGTTGCTGAGAATGGAAAGACGACCGCCCGAGGGCACTCAGAAAGGCGATGTATATAGTTTCGCTATAATCGTTCACGAGATCGTGATGCGCCAAGGGCCATTCTATCTGGGAGACAATAACGATCTCTCTCCGAAGGGTGAGTCTTCTTAACGTCATTCGGGATAATCGCGGGATACATGCAATTGCCTCTTGTCGTGTTTCCTTTAACGCGACGGCGTTGCAACTAAGACGGCCTACTTTAGTATCGTACTTTAAATACGTACAATTTGCATCACAATTACTAGAATAAACAGCAGAAAGATAAATTGAATATATTATGTTTCTATTATCTATAAAAGATGCAATGGCACAGAGATCGAAGTCAGTATAATTTTGACAAGTAGATTTTTTTTATTTTTTGTTACATAAATATGAGAAAATATATGTTACGTTAATTAAAGAATCTACAGTTTATTTTCATGTAATATCAGAATTTTCATTATAATATCAGAAATTGATTATTTGCCTAAATTATCTCAAAATCAGTGCGAGAAAAAACCAGGAAGAAAAAATGTTTTCTTTCTCATGGACATAATAATGTATTGCTTTGGTTCGTAACAACAGTCTAGAGAAAGCCTCGACAAACAATGCTTAAAGTATTTATGATGGAAATGAATTAAACGACGGACAGAGTGGAATAAAATTGTGGTGATTTATCCGAAGTACCGGCAGTCATTTTTGCAAACGCTCTCGTGTTTTATTTATCTTTAGGTTTTCTAAAACGTGTGATGAACGGGAAAACTTTAATCTCACGCACGATATGTAACTACTTGTATTCATAACATCACAAACGTGATATTGACTTTTTATGCCCTTGTTTCTAGAGTCAGATATATGTATATTCTAGAGCTTAATCACGAATATGTATCGTCGCGTGATTCGTAATGGCTTGCATGTTAGGATTTGGCTTACGGTAATCTATAGATTCTAATAAATAACGACATAATTCTCTCAGTTTTTCACGTTACGCGAGTTGTAAAACATATGTGCAGAAATTATAGTACTTTCCCCGATACGAGATCGCAAATGTATCGCGTGTTGCGACTTTATTCATTATTTATCAAAGAGATTTTGATGATAAACACTTTTCTTTTGAAAGCTTCAAATTATGCGAGAAAAAAACTAGATTGTATTTTCATAAAATCTTTTTTTATATAATATAATTTATAGCGACGAATTCTTTTTTACATAATCTCTCCAATATAATTGGAATTAATAATGCTGGCATAAATATATCATAAGACCCATGCTTAATTTTTTTTTTTTTTTTTTGTAATTAATTTTTCAAACGAGCTCTTTGTCTGCTCATAAGCGAAATTTTTTGCTCACCGTTTTATCGGCCGCCAAACGAGTATCAGGGCTTAGAAAAGTTTCTCAAGGAATCTTATTGATCGGAACGGCGAGCTTGCAAGCTCTCATTAGGGTCTATACAGTCTGTTATCGACAGTCGAGCACGTGATGTACAGATAGCAAGTGATATGTGCTATTTAAATCGTGCAAAACAAATATATCCATCGTCGCGCAGATTGCTCTACATATTGTCAAAATTCATGAATATAAAATTGGAGATTATTATCTAATGATCTATCAAAGATTTTATTTCTTATCTGGACTTGACCGCATAAAACTAAGAAACGTTTAATTTTATTTTTCTCTACAAATTTCTATTATCAAAATATAAAATAGAGATATTAATTAGATAAATCATAAATATATGCGATTGGAAAAAAATTTTGTTGACGCGGATATCTTATCGGGTAATACGATAAGAGGTGAAAACAGGGCTTGGTAACGCAGTTTGCAAGTGGTCGATGATCTCTTCTACGGAGGGTAGCGAGTTTGTCGATATCGTAGCCGTAATATTGAGATCAAACTTGAGTTCTCAGTGGATATCAATACTGTATGGTCAGACCACCGAGTTTTACCGTCGAAGCTCGCGGCGCTTCGAGTTTTCTCCAGGCAAAATCGATGGACGAACAATCGGTAACGATGTTCCCGCAAGCTCGCAAGCTGTCGGTTTGTCCGCGAGGATCGATCGCAGGATGGAATGTGTCGCGAGTTCCATGGGAGCATGCCGAAAGCTCAGTCGAGGCTCTCACGCGTCCTAGAACGTACGCGGCTGTCGCGCGCGCTCCGCCGACATTCATCTCGTTATCGCTTTCTCTCTCTTTCTTTCCCTCTTTCTTCTATTCTTCCTCTTCGTTCTAATATATAAACACATTCTCGGCGAGTTAAACCAGCAGGCACCACTTATGCCCGAATTTACGGCCTAATAACGGAGTCGTACGTGTTGTTTAAATGAAGAGAAATTTCTCGCCGAGCGGCATATCCGACAACAATGTGCGTGCATATCGTGCGTTGTGTTTTCTTCCCTTCTTTCTTTCTTCCTCCTTTTTTTTTTAATTATTTGTGATCACGCGAACGTGACGTTTGCGTGAACTTTTACAGATCATTCATATAATTTATCCTCTTTAATCGTTATCAGCATAATATCGATCCCGAAATACAAAAGCAGAGTCTGCAGAGGTCGATGTACCTTCGTTTAATATCCGCGTTACAGCCACGCGAAAGCAATTATCGTTTCATCGCAGCGAAACGTGAGGAAAATGCACACGGAATAAATCCCGGTGACCCGGTATTAGAGAAAAGAGGCCACTGACCGTGTTAGAGGGTCCCCGCTAGAGGAAATAGAATTCCGACTGTGTTAAAGTTTTATCATTGAAGGGAGTAAATTTCTGAAATATTGGAGAAAAAACTTTATTAAAGAGGAAAAATATATTTTTAATTGTGTAGATACTCTATTTGAAAAATAGAGAGGAAGAGAAACAAAAAAAAAAAAATCTACGATTGTATGTAGGAGTGAACTCTCACTGACGGGATTAAAAGTAAATCTTTGATGATGTCAGAGAAAGTAACTCGGTCTCTCTTCGTTTTGTTAAATAAAATAAACCGTGTAAATGTGCGAGCTCGCCGCGGGACTAAAAGTTTATATACTTCCAATTTATAAAGTTTCTCGATCTCAGCTTATGACTCGGACCAGTGGGAGTCGGATCATCCGTTTACTTGAATCACTGATCACAGATTTAACTTTACCTTCGACTGTTGTGTCACACGCTACGCCGTTTCATCGGTTAGGCAAATACCGATCTGCCGATAGACTTAGGAAAAAAAAAAATCTCGAACGAGATCTCTAGGAGATAGTGCTCGTAGTGATCCGACAAGTGATGCATCGTACGATGAATCAGACAGGGGTCGTAACGGAGTTTTGCGTTCCACCACATTTGAGTTCACCGGCCGCAAGCACACACACACACACACATTCGAGCATTTTATATATTTCCGCTTCTGTTTCCTGCCATTCTTGCCCATACAAAACTTTTACTCTTTTTCCCATTTGTTCTAGATATAAATATGCTGCTTTTGTCGCGATAGAGAGATTCTCCATTTATTCTGCTGTTGCTATGCGCGTTATATGCTTATAATAGTGTGAGTGGTAATGCATTTAAATGTTTATTTCTCATCTTCCTCTCTTATGTTCTTCCTCCTTTCGTTACGTCTCAAGTTTCTCGTCCGCGATTCTTATTTATGCAACCGCGATGAAGAAAAGTACTTCCGACAATTTCCTTGGGGAGAATATAACTTCTCTTTAAAGGAGAGTATTATATGCACTTATGTATAAAGTCGGAAGTAAATATTTTATTTAGACAACGATTTTCGTGAAGAATTTTTTAATAAAGAATATCTATAATTTTTTATCGCTTACGTTTAAAATCTTATGTCTGGAATTTTAATATAAATATCCAGAATTTTTTGTAAAAATAAAAATAAA
Organism: Cataglyphis hispanica; assembly: GCF_021464435.1. NCBI lineage: Eukaryota > Metazoa > Arthropoda > Insecta > Hymenoptera > Formicidae > Cataglyphis > Cataglyphis hispanica. The sequence continues at coordinate 2,343,358 of NC_065959.1, forward strand.
AGTATTTAAAAATGTAAAAACGATCGAAAATGTGTAGTTAAGAAGTAAAAATTGACATTATATATATTTATATTAAATAATAATTATAATTATATCTCCGCGTTAACGAGATGTCGAACGCATCTTGCTCTTACCTCTCTCGTGAATACTTCACTCATATCCCGGCTTTATTTCCTGCGAAATAACTAGGTGAAGAGCGTTCGCGCTAATTCGCTCGAGCAGAATCGAGGTTACGAGCTTGCAGCTCGCGGTCATTAATTCGACAAGACGTGTTCGGCTGAAACCGACAAGAGGAAGCAATACGAGGCAATACAAACAATTTCCTTTTCCTCTCATTCTTAAACGATTTGTTATTCAGCGGACGCTCGTTTTACGGAAAGTGCGACGTGTCTCGTGTAATCGATAATGCAATCAAAGTTAAAAACCGGTGTACGTAAGAGGAAAATTCGATGGGGTCGATTGTGGCCATAAAGGCAAAGACTCGGAGTGGACCCGGCCGGAATAGAAGGACGGAAACGCGCGTGTGCTTGAATGCGTGGAAAAGCCATGTTAAACAAAGAGAGGGGGAGATGGAGACAGCGAAGCTAGCACTTAGACGTTATCGGAAACAACGATCGAATGACTTGTCCGCGTGACTTCCGGAAAGTTTTTCTTTGTTAACCGCGACGAAGAGAATTATTTGCTCGTTCAGTTACAATCAAGCGGTTTGTTACTCTCTCCTCGAGCTTCTTCGCTTTCGAAAATGCGTCGTCTCCCTCTTGCCAAGTTTTAGTTATCTTTAACTTTCTCTTATTTATCCATTTAAAGTTACAAGTGGCTATGTGAGAAAGTCTATTTCAAGTTTTCAAAGGTGACAAGTTAAACAGCGATTATATAACGTTTGTAACGATCGCGTTTATATTCACGGAAGACGGTCTCTCTCAGCAAAATATCGAAAGCAATGACCTCGTGAACTCAGACGAAAAGAGGGTCGTCGGTCGTAAAATGATCGGATAGTGATGTGGGAAGGAGTTGGGCGGGAAAAAAAAATCAAAGTCGAGAGCGACGACCCAAGGCCATCGAGACGTAACTTTCCGGCAAAGTTATATCGAATAAATCACTCTAGTAATATCATTATATGCGAATTAAACTTTAAGATGAATATCACGCTCTAATTTCGCGCACGAGCGCTTTGAAAATGTTCTTCGGGTTTAACAGCTTCATTAATTAGCGAATTTTATGTAACATAACTTCTATAAATGAGACTAATATATCGCGTAGGATAGATTTTGTTAAATAAAAATATTACGCGTATTTTTAGTCTAATAAAACAATAGCTTTTCGTGGAAATATCACTTAATTTCAACGAATTTCCACTTGCTAATTACTCATTTATTTTAATTATTTTTACAACTGTCATTTGCGTAACGTTCTTTGATCTTTATGAAAACAATAATGAGCAATTGTAAGCAATTATTAATAATATTAATCAAAATTAGAGAGGTTAAAAAAAAAAATTAAATAATTTGATTTTTAAAAGAATGAGAAGCACAAGATACCTTATAAATATTATCTTAACTCGTCGCAAAGTAATGTGGACTTTTAATCGACATAAAGTAAATATATACTATACAAGCACTCTTGAAAGAGAATAGTGTGGTAAATGTTTTAATAGTCTGTGTGGATACGCAAGACTGAGTTTAATATTTTTCATTTTTTATTTTTGTTGCATATTATAAACGGCAAAGAAAATTAATTCTGTACACAAATATGCGGATACGGAGATTAACAAATAAAATACGTCATTATATATATATATATATATATATATATATATATATATATATATATTTGAATATAATTGCATTTCCAGAAAATGTGTGATATAAATTTATTGATATTTCAATTATTTAAATTTTTGTTAAATATTTTTATATATATTGTCAAAGAGATAAATACACGTGTAGAAAAAATGAAAATATGCGGTAGATATTGCTTGTACAATACAATCCGCAAAATTATTGTGTAACAGCATGACGTATAACATTCACGCGAAGATATGCAACCTATATCTGCCCACATCCTCTATATTTGCTCTTAGTGACATGCTACAAAGAGCATAAATGCCCTTCTATTCTTCTATTTATATTTATATTCCCCTCTTTCAACTCGTCTCGCAACGATCGGAAATCATTTTTTAACCAATTTCATTCGTCGAAAAGCGGTACGATACATTCACGAATTAACTTTTTACACATGATCTATTAACGTGTTCGTAAATTTTACATTTTCGCAATCGCACGGACGACTATCTCAAACTCGGAAAATGTATTCGCGCAAGTCCTTTCTATCCTATTGTATTGAAATTTCATTGTATTATCGGATATGCCGATTCGACGAGTATATAATACGGCTTTTGCCTCGTGCGTGCACGAGCACGTGGCAAAATCACAAGGTTAACGGAAGAAAGAGGTGACAAGAGAGAGAGAGAGAGAGAGAGAGAGAGAGAGAGCGAGATTCGAAAGAGAAATCGCGACGATAAATTTTCAAGGGCTGTCCGGCGAGACAGTTTGGTTCTCCCTTGATCGACGACCAAAGGACAAAGGCGGAATGGAGAGGAGTAACACTTCGAGTACGAGTAGTCTGTCCTTGCCGCCGATGCCGGGGACGAGTCCCGACGGCGGGGCCAGTCCCAGGAGGGCCGTCAGTCCCCTGCTCGAGGTCCGCAGGCCTCACTGCACCCTCAACTGCGAGTCATGCAGCATATTCCTCGAGGACATCTACAGGCACAGTACGTGTCCTTTTTGCGAGATGGATTGGACGCGGATTTAGTTTCCCGTCGCGCCGCGATCGAATTCGATACCCAATCAATTACATCTTGAGCGTACTTACGCGGGCGCCACCCCCTCGAGGACGAATCCCTCGGAATATAACGTCCGATATTGACCTCGGAACAAAATTAGACAGTTTTCTAATGCTTTCGCAACGTGAGTTTTGTCATGAGAGATAGATTTCCAGTAGAATATATATTATAAATTTATACTGATTTTACATTGTCGAAAAAATTTCCCAAAATATGCAAGGAATAGTGACCGTAATTATAATTGCATGGAAATGGTTAACAGTGTTGACAATGTCTTCCGAATTTCAAGGAACTTTTGCTTTTAATGAACGCTGGCGTGTTTTAAATATTAAAATTTATATCTTTGGAGATACATTATAAAATTTTTTATAATTAAGGGAAATCAATTTGAGATATATATTATTATTGTTTCAACTAATTATATTACATATATATATATATATATATATATATATATATATATATATATATATATATGTTATGCATATTATTTATATTTTTTATACATTGTTACTATGGATATAATTATTGATTTTTTAACAAAATGATTTTTTACGTTGTCTTTTTAATTTCCTTCATTTCGTTTTTTTTTTTTTTTCGGCGGAAATGTAATATCATTGATTTCGCAGATGGAAATTTATGGAGCGTAACGTGTGACGATAGATGATATGCGGGAATCAAACTAGAACGTGTCTGGAGATTCTGTATGAGTGGAGTAGTGCTTATAAATATTTCCTTTCTCTGTGTATAAAATATCGAATTTCATCCTAGGCAAAATTTCAATATTTCGTATTATTTGTACTTTTGTCATGTTCAACAATAATTTCGACAAAAAAATATTATTTTTGCTTTAAATAAAAATGTATATCATTATATATAACGAAAAAAACTGAGGAACAGAAGCATGAATCAATTTCTATGCATAAATGTATTGTTATAATCGCTTTTTTTCAATCAAGTGATAAGTAGCTTTCATTAATGTATGCGTAATCTGCTAAATAATCTGTTGAATAATCAGATTAATTTTATTTTTAATAAGAAAGAGCTACGATGTGATTTATAAGGGGAATCTAGTTTTGTATGTTTTTACGTATAAATTAGATATAAATCCCATTACCGAGATAATAGCACCGTACTTTCTTTTGTCTATTAATTTATCTCGATTCTATTTCTTTTTGTTGTGTGTTGGTGTGATACTTGAAAACCATTGACTTAATTCCAATCCGATTCTACAAAATGGATGTTACGTCGATAATTTTGACATGAGCGTAAATATCGTGGATGCGTTATTATAAGTTGATCGCTATCACGTTCCAGTAAAATTCCTACTTGTCATAAAATCGATGTACGTGGCTGGAAATATAAATTATTTTATTGGATTATATGTACACGGATTCACACATCAGCGAAATACTATTATATTCATTAATTTGATTTAATCGATGATTTTATCTGAAATTCCGCTCATTAATTTTAGTCTCATACGTGTACATAATCGCGCACTGTACTATAACTACAACTTTCAAGCAAAAATAAATTTACATCGCAAAGTAATGATAAATTATGTCTTAAGCAAATAAAAGGAGCATCTAAAATTCATCAGAATCAATCCAAGTTACGGAATCAATATCTTCTTTTCTCTTGGACGGAAAAATTATTTTCGCGATAAAAGAAAGAGTTACAGTTTCACGGATTTATTGAAATGTCTATAGATATAAACGTACGTTATTGAAAAATTTATGCGGATCGGATATAATACGCTGTTCATACACCAACGACATTGTATTCGAAAAGATCAAATGGTGAAACCGTGAAGCTTGTATAAGCGGCTACTTTTCGAAACGACATATGCTGATAGTAGTGAGGCTCGCTCGAAGGCGGACGAAGGAGAAAGCTGTTCGCGCTAGGCGGACCGTCCGACGTAACGTAAAGCTATTTCACTGATTCGATAAAGTAGGTTTGCACGGTTGCGTGCGGAGTTGCTTCAACTCTGAGTAATTACAACTTTGCGGAATATTTCATGGCATTTCATTAATTGTCTTTTAACACGTTACCACGCTGTTCGTAGCGGAGGCGCGCCGTAATCGATATCCTTACGCTCGGCCAGCGGATTATCCTCCGCGCTCTTTACGGAGAGATATTTTCTTTCTTCACTTCATTACTTTGTGAATTTTGATATTATACCACACACACTTCCTCTTTGTTACAGAAATAATAGAAGGCGTTAGAAGAGGTGGCGGTTCACCTTTAAGACCTGTAATTGACGTCGCTGCCGTCGAAGAAGAGGTAAATAACATTTTTATATAATTAAATAAGCATTTTTTTTATATTGCGGGCATTCTAAATACGCTTGCGCACACATATTTGTATATTTATATTTTAATATATATATATATATATATATATATAATGTTTATACGAGATTTGTCTGCATGTAATAATTAAATTAGTATTAATAATTATCGCAATTATTAGTTATTATCGTAAATAGAGAGACATCATAAATAATTGATGTTTTTTGTGAATTAGATATTTTTCCTCCTAAAATAATTTTTTACGCGAAAGAATAAATTTTCAAGATTAAGAAAATATAAATTTTGATTTTACAGGTAGCTACATTAATGAGACGATGCTGGGCGCAAGATTCCGCCGACCGGCCGGATTTTCCTGCGCTGAAGCAAACCATTCGTAAAATTAATAAGTGAGTAATCCTTTCGTTTGAATTACGTCATTATTAATCTCTGCGATTTAGCAACGTCACGTAATTCGGCGGCCAACTGAAAGCAGGAGCTCGAGTGAATTTTAATGATCCACTTTCTCTCTCTCTCTCTTTCTCTCATTAAGCTAAAAGCTTGCGTAGAGGCCAGGCGCGATAAAAAAGACGCGTATATCGCTTTTTAAAGCACCGATAAACTTCGAGTTCGTAGTAACGTTAATCCGAGTGCCATAAAATTCAAACTCTAACGCGCTCGAATTATCGAGAGAATGCATTAACTGCATCATCGAGAGATCCGTCTAACGTTATTTCCGTTTTATCGCTTATACCGTGGCTGCCGATTACATTTACGCGGAGTGTCAACGTATATCGGAAATATCGATAAGCGTGACGGTTTTCTTCGATATCGGTGTCAGCAGAGATGACAATTGTATACTGGATATTGTATGTATGTACATGTATGCTCGGATATTAACGTAGCCGAATAATAATCGTGTCGTTGCTACGATTCAGGATGAGTCACGGATGTGATTTAGGTCGAACGAATTGCCAGATGATCGGTGATTGTGTGCGATCTGTGGCACAGTGATATCGTACAGCCTCGCTGTTCGTATTCAACTCGGCAAATTGTAAAGGTTATTGTGCCGACATAAAGCGTAACCGAAGAGCAAAACTCGCGATATATCTGCGAGTATTTCTTTTTCTCTTCTCTCTGCAGGCTAGTCATCTCCTCTCTCTCTCTCTCTCTCTCTCTCTCTCTCTCTCTTCTGGTTAGATATTGACATAGTTGTCGATCTTCCGGACACTGTGCATGCATCATCTCATACTCATCCAGAGAGAATTCAAGAGAGAAACCGACGAGTTCAGGCGCACTAACTCGATAGGTCAATAACTGCACGGAGAAGAGTGGCTTCCAGATGGCTGAGCGCGTTCCATGGAAGAATGGTAAACCAAGAAATAGGCGGAAAAGGTAAGAGGCCGAGTAGAGCGGACGGGAAAGTGAGTGTCAGTTGGAAGAAAAACCAAAAGAGACGTGTTACCAGCGATCAATCATCGGGAGCGAAATTTCGTTCGATCTGTTCTTCTTCGCCGAGGAAAATTGCGTTCGCTTACTAGGCGCGGAATGACTCTTCTCCGCGATTTATGTAGAAAAAAAGAAAAAAAAAAAGAAATTGCGACTGAATCATTCGCGAGATTATCTTTTTCAGAGGTGCTATAGGCTGAGAATAAGCGTGTTCTCTCAGAGAGAAGACGGAAAGTTTTAAATTCTCGATCGTTGCTTTGCGATTAAAGTCAACGGTGAGCTTGCGAGAAAATGTGTAGAAAAAGGAAAAAAAAAAAATAGTTGAGAAAATGGTATAAAAAGAACGGGATCGTTGCTTTGCATAATTTTCATAAGCATAATTTTTCTCATCTTGCTTTTACCACGCGCTGAAATTTAAATCGAATAAGGATTCGCCAATCTCATGGGAAAACGATTTAATCAACGCTCGTCCGATATCTTCGACGGATGGTTGTTTCGGCTGACGGCGCGTCGCCGCGGCTGATCGAGAGTTTTCGATCTCATTTAACTTTGACGTTGTTTTATCGAAACACTCGACATTTTTTATTTTTATTTTTGATGATTTCATCATCAAAATGATGAAATCCTGGATGACTCGTGAATTAAATCGACGTAACGGTCGATAATTGATTTTTACGAGAATTTTAGAAATGTGAGAAAAGCATATATTTGCAAAAATTGTTATTAAATTTATATATTAGTTTAATAAAAATGGAGAATATTATTGTATATAAATATTATATATAATATATAATATGCTAATAATTTTTTTTTTATTTTAGCATGTAGTAGATTGAACGTGTATTACATCTATAATATGAACAATATTTATATATTTTTACGTTTTATTTTTTTAATAACGTATATATATATATATTAATTTTTTTAAATATCGTAATATGATATAAAGTGATATATTTATTACAAAGGAATCAAATATATACTCGCAATTTATTGCAATTTTATGACGTAGCTTAATATAATATATTATTTAGAGTAAGGATTAAATTCGAATATATCCTATTTGTACAAAGGTTTGATACATTGTTCGAAAGTTCTAAAGCTGCAACAACATTACGGATTGTTACAGGATATCTATTGCACTGCACTAGGAGAATCCCTTCAAAGTTCCTACCTAAAGCTTAGTGTTGATTCAGAAATTGTTGTGAAGCGCATTAAAACAAAATTTAAGACTGCACTTTTTGATAAATTTAGAGCTGAGTTTTTTTCAGAGAATAACAACAAAAATTTTTTTTTACTATTATTCTTCATTATATCACATATATTTATAAAAAAGAATAACTCAGCATATATAAGCTCTATCTACATATTGTATTAAAGCAAATTTTCGTATCACGTGTAAATGTGAAATAATTGAATTTGCGAACGTTCGAAACTTTTTGATGTCGAAACTATCCGCAGGCCAAATTAACACGTGCGGTCGCATATACATGTTAGCATAATATGAGTCAATGTGTTATATATATTCATCTTCGTTGCATATATAATTAACCATACATTTAATGCGTCATAGCAAAGATAAACTTTTCGATCAAACATAAGACGCTATGATAATAAAATCTTTTAATAATTATAATATATCTTGCATTCTTCAATTTCATTAAAATTATAATTTAATTATAATCATACATCATAAACAAATTGCGAGAATAAAATGATATTAAAAATCTTTCAACATATACAATCGAAATTTCAATCATTTTCGTCGATCAAATCAGCTCATTGTTTTCATACAATACGCGAATATTAAATAATACTTTCGAACTATTCTCACATGAATATACGAAAACATACAGTAAACAGAAATCGATTGAAAATGGAGCGCTTTTGCGTTATTGTGAATTAATAATTGAGCAATTAATTTCCTCTAACGAAATAAACTGTCGTATATTGCGTAGCACTTGATAAAGTTTGTACAACGAAGATTTCACAAACGCGCGCGAGAGACAGAAACGGAAAGAGAGAAAATTGATAACGGTTACTGCATACGCAATTTTCATATAAATTCGAAATATTGTTCTTGTTACTGCCTGATATATATTTTCTCCCGCATTTTACGCGACGCGCGTATTTTTTCAAAAGAGTTTTCCATTACATTCGCTTACTTGACGTTACGACAATTTCCATCCCACGATTTTTCCGTCCCGTCCGAAACGCGCGAAGCTCAATCCCGCATGCTCGATTGAAACGCGTCACTCCGTGCAGCTCTCGATTGAATACTGGTGTAAAGGCGATCGGATATGTATAGCACACGAAAGGCATTGAGCGGCTTCGGTGTTCAATGGCGAGCAATGTGATTGGCAGTGGTAGATTAAAATGGACGATAACGTTGTCGAGATTCGCTTGCTCATCAACACGTTGGGAGCTGAATTCGCGATGACGGTAATGTCGCCGTTTATGAAAATTCCTTTTTATTATTGAGATGTTTCCTTTCTCTCTCTCTCTCTCTCTCTCTCTCTCTCTTTCGCCTTTGCTCTTTAAAACGTCGCCGTTATATACCTTCCTGTATGATCAGATGATCGAAGCCAAAAGAAAATTTATCGTTGAATAAGAGATTACCCTTCCACCGATAACGAAGCGTTTCCTTTGACCAATACATCGGAAATTATTGAGGCCAAATGAAAAGACAAGTACATCGTGACAGCATCAACTCCATGCATGTTCTCTATATATTCCTTCTATCATTATATTTTTTTGCTCGCGAATCTATTTTCTGATATGAAATATGTTCGCTTCTCTTTGATTTTATTCATATTATTAAATTATTCTAGTACACGATAGAAAGAATCAATAGGCCAAAAGGCAGAAAAGGCGGGAAAGCAAGTGACTTCTGCATAATCTCAAAGAAATAAAATTAATTTCAAAGCACTACAGAGATTAAAAGAGAGAGAGAGAGAGAGAGAGAGAGAGAGAGAGAGAGAGAGGGAGAGAACAATAAATTGAGAGATAAATAGGAATGAAAAAATTTAGATAACTTGTAAAGCGTAAGAGAAAGAAGCACACAGCAAGGCAGCGTCATAGGTCACGCATCTGAACGGAATTTTCTTGTATGCTGTTATCAAACTTACATAAAATATTACAATTTAATTAAGCTTGTATATATATATATATATATATATATATATATATATATATATAGATAGATAGATAGATAGATAGACTAAGTTTTTGCGCGGTAATGAAGAGTTACCGTTGATATTTTTGTTTTAAAGACAGGCTATAGTTCTTAAGAACTTTCCTTATAAGATTTAAATTTTATCCATGAATCCTCTAAGACGAGGATTCACTCCTACGTAAGAAATCTCAGGATTTTATGCATAACTCTCGTGCCGATATTACATTATAAATCACGTCATATTCTATAAAGCCTGCGTGGCAATGCGCGCGCGAAGAATATCTAATACCCCTTCACACAAAGGAGAGTTGCTATAAACTCGTGTCTCTTGTATAATATTATTTCCCTAGCTATAAAATCGATATCGAAAATATTTCATAACATTTTACAGAGAGTATCTTACTACCAGCTAGAAGCGTTAATCTTTTTTTTTTTTTTATTTTTTTTGCGTACATGCTACGCGGAAATCATAAATTTCTTTCCGATTAAAGGTATTTTAATAAAAGAGTGTATTTGACGCAAATATGGGATCGATATATTTTCTTAGCAAGAATTTGCAAAAAATGCATCGCGATGTATTAGCTCGAAAGAGCTTTTATGTGAATTATATAATATTTTTTAAAGAAATAATAATTTATTTTAAAGAAATAAAACAAAAATTCTTTGCTTTCTTAATTAATAAAAGATATGATTAAAAGATATGATTAAAAATTTTAATCAAGATTTAAATTTGAGAATTGAAAAATAGCAAGTGACAATTTTCTCATGAAAAATTTTTCTCGAAAAATCTATTCGTATAAAACATTTTTGAATCAATCTAGAAAAGGCGCTCTCTACGTAATGCCAGCATTTCATTAACGAAATAACATACTGATCACTATGAAGACGAGTTTCTATCGATTTTGTTGCAGCACAGAAACCGATGTGCTTAAAGAGGAGCGATTGATCACTAAGCATATCCGTATATGTTCTATTCATTAGGTTTTTTCATTGATTAAAATGTAATTCGTCCACATCTATATATGGAATGAGGAAGATTTAATTTTGTTTCGGAAATTTGATACTCCGTTTTTGGGATTTTCCTTTTATGAGCTTGAAAATAATTAATTTCCTCTAGTTTGAAACAGTGAGAAAATTGTGCGACAAAGATAACCATCTCAATCGGTGCATATGTATGCTCCATGTTGCGCACATTCTATTCGCTTTTGTGCAACATCACATTGTTTCTCCTTTACATCATAACGGCACGCTTGACTCATCATAAACGACAAGTTATAACTTTGAATGTGGCATAGTTGATATGGTCAGACTTGCTTTTCTAAATAAAAATACATTTTCGAAACTGCTCATTATATATTGTTCACAGATTTAATTGGACCCTGGTTTTTCAAAGCGTCATTAATTCTTTCGATTCTTTTCGCGAGAAAAAATGTTGTTCATGCACACATACATATATATATATATATATATATATACACAAATATACAAACATACACAATGTTATTAAATATAATTTTCAAATATTTTTATTTCTTATTTTCGATTGGATTTTCCAAGGATTTTTCGAGAAAAATTTGTGTTTTTTATTCACAGATTTTTGATGACATCGGACTTAATCACCGGTAAAAATTATCGCAAAATTATTTTGCAACATTTTTTTGCAGTAATTAAGTTTGAGTTTCTTTTTGAAAGGGTAGAACACTAATTTCTCCAAACTAACATAGTTACGGCACCTCTTTGAAAGACGATTATATGGTGCGACTCTCCACATAATTACGTGCACGTGCACTTTATGTAGTCGAGAATAGGCTCGGCGTTAACGCACGTGTGTTACGCTACAAGTTGCAAACTAGATCGAGTGAGATAATTACGTTCAATATTTCGTAAAGGAATTATGAAAACAAACTTGCAAAAATTGCTAGCACGACGTTAAGATTGCAAAATAAAATGCAAGCTTTCCACGCAAATTTTTTGATACATTTTGAGGATGTATTTCTTCAGATAACAAAGTGACTGACATGGGGGCGTCTTTTTGCTATTCTTTTCAAAATTAAAAAAAAATATATTATATAATAAATTGTATAATTTACATCTCTCTCTCTCTCTCTCTCTCTCTCTCTCTCTCTCTCTCGCTCTTTCTTACAAGTTTTGTATTTATTGTTTATGTTTTATTCAATTTTATTTAATACTGTTTCATTATTGAAAACATTTGCTAATAGTTACGAGGCTAATAGTTACTTGAAAGATTTTGCGTAGTTATTTATAATTTTTAGTTATAATTTTTTATATTTTGTACGAGAAGGAACATTTCCCGCAAAATTTTCCGTCTCATAAATTACATAAATGTACTGCGACAGAGCGTAGTGGAACAATTTGCGTATCATTTCAGTCATGGATTGCTAGTAGGGCAGCAGGTTTCTTCTCTCTCGGTTTGGATTTATCTACCCGCGAGGAAATTTATATCGCTTTTTCTATTTATGAAAGCGATTTATGAAAACGCGAAACAATACTTATTTGAATAATTCTAGATAATTATATCAATTAACATGCAATCATATTTCATATTAATTGCAATTCTATGGGATTATTGCTTAATTCAATAAAATATATAATAATAACACATTATGAATACATTACTATTATATGTGTGTGTGATTGATCTTCATGGCAATAATTATGTTTTTTGGATAATATTGTTACAAATGCACAAACACAATCAAAAATATTAATTATTACATGGAATAAAGTATAAGTCGTTTGTACTAAGCAAGAAGGATATTCTTTTTGAAAGAACTTTTAAAACAATTCTTTCCTAAGGGCACGAAAAAGATCGGGAAAGGAAACAAAAACCTTACATGCACAATTCTTTGAAAATATTGTTGGGAAAGTAGTTTGCGAAAAAACTTTACAAATTTATTCAAGATCTCAGAAAAGTTTTGTACAAAACGAATTGTGTGAGCCACTTGTGTGAGCTACGCAAAAAGCCGTGCTTAACGGCGTACTCAGCAACATGAATAATTAACGTTTAGCAAATTAATCCGTTGACATCTAAATTATTTTATAGTTCCATAATTATTAATAAAGTTGGTTTATTTCGTGCGCCGTAAATTTTATATACTGGATAAATTTAAGCTCTCTTTTTTTGACATTTTATAATTTTAATAAAACGCGATTAACTATTATATACTACCATAAAAAATAAGAATACACTATATACCATGTAACATTAATATTATTTTTATATATAAGATAATTTATTTTTCTATCACTAATAAAAAAGAATTTAACATATTTTTAAAGCAAATCCTTATTATATTATATTATATATTTACATAACATAACATAAGTAAAACAAATTAAAATTTAAAGTAAGTTGCGGATTTGTTTGAAAATATAGTTGGATTTGCAGACCATTTACACAAATTTCGAATAAATATTACATTTTAATAAATTATAACTATGTGCAAATACACGTCGAATTTGTGAATTAATATTTATATTAACTAGTTAAATATATCGCGATGCCGCTCGATTGGAATCGACCCATCCTCTGTGACATTTCATCAATAATCGAAAAATATGTGAGAATGACAGCAACTTTTTATCTTGATAACGTTCGAGCCGAATTAATGATCAATTAAAATGCACGAGAAAACGTGATATATAATTGAAATTCAATATTACATGCGCAGTATATATTTCTTAAACGCGAAATTCCTAAAGGTCTATTATTATTAAAAGAAAACGCTATATCACGATTTTTCCTTACTTCAATCACTCGTATTATCACGCTTCAGCGCATACTTGAAGCATGTTAATCACATAAAATATCTATTAAATAGCTATCAAATAATCACTTCGATATATTTATGAATCGCTAATCGCAGTAATTAATTAATCACAATATAATTATGGAATAATAATTATCAAGGACTTAAATAATAAATATCAATAAATAAATTTCAAGCAATAAATATCAATAAATGCCAATCGGTCTCTTTATCTCTTTTATTTATTGATATTAATTAATCACGCTGATTATTTTTAATTATAACAATCGTATTTTGAAAGATAATATTCAACACGGAACGTTTCACGACCCTACCTGCTCGCTCGAGCCTCACCGCTCGAGGTCTATAACAAGGTCTATAACAAGGTCACAGCAAGTATAAACAATAGTGTGGTATACGAAAGCCATGGACATAAGACGAACATAATATAACATTTAGTTATATTCTTTTCTTCTACACACGAAACATTTAATGTCTTAATGCGTATAAATTTATATGTGAAATATTTTATTCTTTTTTAAAATGATTATTAATACCGATTAATGTCATTTTCTCTTCTTCCAATCCTGCATATATTATTATGCGCTTTCAGTTTGAAAATAATTGTCAAATGATGTTTAAATCGGTGAAAAATTGTCAAAGCGAGATATATTTGAATGAAAGCATCGTCAAAGAAACTATATTCGTCCGCAAAGATCGCAATAAAATAATAATCTGTGACTTCTCTATCTCTAAATCGCATGAACTAATTGCTTTGACTAATTAGCTGTCGCTTTGGTACAAATCGGTTTACAAATCGACTGATATCTCTAATTGTTCGTACAAAAATGATCGCGTTTCATAGCACTTGTCGTTATCGTATTTCGAGAAATAATACGACGGAACGATTCACGTGCTCGTTCAATTTCCATTGTGCAAATGACAAAACAAGCAAACATTAGCGTCGCCCTATATATGTATATACATACTCTATATATGTATATACACAGATCGCAAAGTTCGGTGCTTGTTTCTGTCGACGCTGTTATGTACGCGCATTAGTCTTATTGCGATTAGAGAGGAGAGAAACCTAATATAATTATTTCCTATGATTTTTTCTCGTCATTGACGATTCGTCGAGGCGCCAGCTTTCATCAAAGTAAAGTCAGAAAGATGTTCCTCGCGATATAATTATATATATATTTATTTATTAAATTTATTTTTATCACGGACGCCACGCTTACAAATGTAATATTTTTTTTTATCAAATGGGCCAAGTTGTTTTTTCTTTTTTTTTTTACATAGATTAGAAACATTGTAAAAACGGACTATTATCTCTTCTATTATATATCTTTGCGATAAATAGCTTACTTTTGAAGTAAAATGCGCAGAGCGAGTTTTAAAATATTATAAATTTCAATGAGTCAGAAATATATAAAGTAATGTGACGCATTGATTTAAACAAGTTTTTCAAGAGAAGATTTATATTGTGAAAATAAACGATTTAAATGTAATGTAATGTCTAATAACATTTTGCGAGAATAAAATGAATAATTGCTAAATGAAAAAGAAAAATACAATCGCGTTCTACTTTTTCATATTATCCGAGAAAGTTCGTAAATCAAACGCTCAGCATTCTCCACATTTTGTAATCCTCTTGCAGAAGAAATTTGCATTCATACACACACACATATACATCACGTAAACTATTGCGTGGTGGAGAATATTTCTCGAATATTTATCGAATTCGCCGTTATTTTAGCAAATTCGGCCAAATAATCGATGGTCGAATGTTCGACGCCGACTAAATGCTACTCTAGCGAAAGTCGATATTTTTCACGCGTCCCTTTCTATTATCCTCAAGAATGCGTGTTATATCATGACGGTCCACTCCGATGATCTGAGAGGTAATATCTTTCCATCAAAAATAGTCACATTCCTTTCATTCCTCCACAAAAGTTAGCGAGGAAATCTTGGCGCTTCGAATTCACACATTTTTTTGGTGGAAAATCAATATTTCTGTCGATGAAGTCGTAGATAATTTTTAATTTGATAATTTTAAACAGCGGAATTATATTTTTCGTAAAATATTAAGGTAGTTATTATTTTATTTTTTTATCTTCTGTGATTAATATTCCTCTAAAAAAATGATTAATTTCCATAAATTAACTGCAAGTTTACGTTAATAATTATCAAAAAATTTGTTTCATTATTTTCTGTCTTTATCGTGTAATGCCTCTAAATACTTATTTTGTATCTTTTTTATTGGATCTTCTTTATTGGAAAAACCTTTT
This sequence comes from Cataglyphis hispanica, assembly GCF_021464435.1. Taxonomy (NCBI): domain Eukaryota; kingdom Metazoa; phylum Arthropoda; class Insecta; order Hymenoptera; family Formicidae; genus Cataglyphis; species Cataglyphis hispanica. Next base: position 2,359,179 of record NC_065959.1, read on the forward strand.
GTTCGTTTGATTTCCTGAGTTTCGCGTCAAAGAGAATGCTGAACTTAAAAGCAACTCATTAATTTTGCACGCTCCTTAGTCGAGATGTGATATTATTTCTGAAAAGCAAACGCGATCACGGATGCCTCTTCTTTTCGCAATTTTCTTTTAGTAATTTTCAATTTTGCTAAGGGATGCAGAATCTTATTCCAGAATAAGACGGTTCTTTTTTATCACGCTAGGAGTTGAAATATATGTAAGCACAATATTACTGTTGGAAAATTATAAAACATTTTTCGTGATTGTGATACGTGGAGGGTCAAGGTATTGATTTGAATGTAAATAGAATTTTCTTCATCATTTTAACGGAATGAATAGTCTCAACATTTATAAGATTGTCAAGAGATGAAATAAATTTTCGAATGATTCGATTTTCAATCATCTCCAAGTAAATTGATTACTTAGATCACAAATTACGAGATCACAAACAGTCGTCGATAACGGTCTCTCATATCCGTTTGCGTGATATAGGCATGACGTTTGTGCGACCGCAATCGCGGCGGTTGGATTATTGTCTTTGTGATGGCTCGCTGTGTCTCGATTGCGGTTCATCGTATCGTCCTCCGTATATCCAATCGTGGATGCTTCTCGTAAATTGAGCGACGTAGATGTAGCTCGCGGATTAAATCGAAGAAGATTTCACGTTATTGCTCACGATTGATATTCGGCTTTATCGGTATCCGATTGTGTCGTTAAACGATATCCAGTCTAATATTTTATATCATGATTTGAATATTTTCAGCGACTCACTTCTCGCCTTCATCTTTTCTCTCCTCGCGAAGTCGCGATTAAATATTAAGTACGCTTGGTTTGTTTGTTTATTTCAGAGATTATGAGAGCAGCAATATCTTGGATAATTTGCTGTCTCGCATGGAACAGTACGCCACGAATTTAGAAACACTGGTGGAGGAACGTACGGCGGACTATCTTGAGGAAAAACGTAAATGCGAGGAGCTGCTTTACCAGCTACTACCAAAGTAAGTTACGCGTAAATAAAAAGAGAGCTGTCTTAGGAAGAACTTTATTAAGGAAGATTATCCGCCTATATTTGCCACTGAGAATTCCGAGTATACTTTGCGTATTTAGTAGAAGACTGTAAATATTCAGATAGTTATATCATCAGATACGTTAAAAAGATATCATTCAGATGCGTTAAACAAGATTGACATCAAAGATATCTGATTTGAAGAGTATTTTAATATCTAAAAAAATGAGTTATTTTATACATTATTTTACATATTATCTGATATATTATTTGAGTTTCTCTTCCAGCATTAAAGCGTTTTTAATATTATTAATAATTTTGTAAGATTGTTTATTAGATTAAGCCTAACAAGTTAATTAATTAAATTGGTCGCAATATATGTATACATATGTATATATGCCGATGCCGATAATTAAATTAATTAATTTAATTTAATTTAATTAATTGAATTATATTCAGAATCTGAAAATTTATATATACATATGTATACATATATTGTGACCAGCTCGAATTGATTTTTTACTTGTTTTTGTGCCAGCGATAGCACTGTGGTTTTTCCACGTGAATTATTATTTGGCTCTTTATCGGTAGAAATATGTTAATTTAACATATTTATGCACGTAAATCAGTCGGACATAAACGCGCACGAGAGCTTATTCTAGCGAATATTAAAACCGCTAATTACTGCAAATGCGAGGAATAATAATCGAAATATCAAATAACCTTTATGTCAAAATGCAAAAACGCGCAGTGCCGTAAATTAACGGTTGGAGAAATCCCTTCCGGCGTGAAATTGTATGATGGAAATGGCCCGAATATAATATAAATCGGTCGGATCGATTTGCTCACGCGATGCGGGGCGCGATTGAACAGTAAGGGTTATCGAAAATTGATCAACCTTGAAATTGAAATTGATTTGGAAAAAAAAAAAAATGAAATAAAATTGTGTGAAATGATAAGGAAACGGCGGGAGTAGTTTTCTTAGAGCGCCATCGAGAAAATACAATTCGCGGAACTGCGACGAGATGAATTATACGAGAAACTGTCGTTGGCGTGTCGTTTTAATTCAATATGTACGTTCGAGGTCGCGCGAGACGGCTAGGAGAACGTAAAATGCAAGAAGCCTCGAAATGATTTGTTAACTCGATGCAAGTGGCATGTCATCGGCATAATTATTACACGGTCGTTATGGTGCAGTACAACGCCAGGTTTTTCCATTTTCCTGAAAACGTTATGTATGCAATGATCGATGGAGTACATCATGATATCGATGCGAACACGTCAAAAGCATTTTCTCTTTGAGGAAATTTTTCCTCAAACGATACGCGACCGGAAGAGACTTTACTTGCTTTCTAAACGAGAATATTTCTCTTTACGGCGTGTGCGCGGTTAAACATACCCTGTGTAGCCTCTCGCGAGCAAGTGAACGAAACTTAATGAACTTTACGAAGATAAAAGGGATGTGCGAGGAAATTCTATTGAAAGCTTCGGAAACTTTATCATCGCTTGTTCCTCGTGAGTGATAACTCTTTTGTCGAGAACCAGTAATATAATTAGCGAGCCATCTCGTGTCACGTTTAATCGATATTGCATTACGATACATTATTGTGTCGCACAAATCGATTTTTGCGAAATGATTCGGATTGTGCTTTTATGTGGTTAACAAACTTTTTTTTATTCACTTTGAATTAGATTTTGATTTTTGCAGAGAGTTTTAAAAGTATATTAGACCTATATTGATATTGTGATATAAAACTGTATTTAGTTAATTTTTATCATATCGCACAGGGTCTATAATTCCTATTAATTTGCGTTGGTTTCTCTCTGCGTGTTGATTTTTTAATTTGGTCAAAGGAAAGAGCATACATATATGTCAATTAAAACTTTTTCCCTGCGTTTTAAATCTAGAATCTAATAGGAATATGTGGAAAACTCGTGTGGTTAATCTCGCGCACGGTCATTTTTTAATTAACTTTTGGAAACTCACGTGTTAAAAATCATCGTGTATTAAAATAAATTTCTTTTTCTTTAAATTTTTCGCAAAATAAAAAAATTATTGTTTTCCATATCTTAAAAGAAAATTTAAGTTTACAAATTTATTATTAAAATTAAAAATGACTAGATTGTTATAAGTATGCTTAAATTCATTTTGTCACCTACCAACTTTCGAAGTTAACGTTCTCGAAATTGTCCATTACTCCTCCGACTTGTTTCTCGTTTTCCTGTCCTCTCTGTGAAAGGCACATGTTTGTTCTGCGAGCAGATCAGTGGCGTCCCAGCTGATCCTCGGACAAAGCGTAATCGCCGAGACATACGACCAAGTGACAATCTACTTTAGCGACATCGTGGGCTTCACAAGCCTGTCGGCCGAGAGCACGCCTCTGCAGGTGGTCGATCTGCTGAATGACCTCTATACGTGTTTCGACTCCATTATCGAGAACTTCGATGTCTACAAGGTGAGTGATATTGACCCGCTTTAACCGCCATATCCGGGGGGTACGATGGAAATGATTCGACCCTTAGTCGAGGGGGTGAATATTTTAAACTGTGATAACAGTCACGATATATATATATATATATATATACAATATATCTCGCATTGGCACGTGGGATGACGATAAACTTTCATTCGTTTGCTCGCGAACGAGATATCACCAAGTTGCGTCACGGCACGTGACGTGCTCGCAATATCCAAGTTTTCTTCCGGGATAGTTTCATCGGAATGATGGACAAAGCGTTCATCGTTTCGACAAGTTTTTCTCGTTCGCGAGTCTGACTTCTCAATTAGAAAACTTGTGCTCAACGACCCTCTTTCACTTTCTTTCCTCTACGATTGTTTTTTTCTTTTTTTTTTCGCATTTTTTTCCGACTGTTTTTTTTTTTTAACTAAACGATCATCCGGAATAATCCATCGCTCAACCCACACGCCGTATATCTCATTGAAATCAAGTCTAAGAAATCTTGATTCTATATTTACAAAGTACTCCACGTGCCGTTATTTGGAGTCTATCGCAAGATATTCAATACGTTAAGGCCAATGCGAGAAATAAAAGAGATAAACATGGTAATTTCAGAGGACAAATTGTCCTTGATTTCTTACAAGAGCGATTTTCCATGAAAAGAACGCGATTACTCTTGCACACGCGTGGAACTGAATCTTACTGATAAAATATTTACATCCAATAGCGCCTGTAAGATTAGAACGATGGAAACAATGGAAAAATTATCGCATATAATAAATCGTAAAAATTTACGATTAATTGACATAAAATTTATAAATAAGCACGAAGGCGTGTAATTTATGTGTGATAAATTTGAAGTGATATATTATATTATAATATTATATTACAATATTTTATTATGCAAGAGGGCACATTATGCAAGATTATTCAATTAATGAAATAAGAATAATCGTGTTAAGCGAGTCTAAAACGCGTAAAATTTTCAATCGATAAAAAAGCGTCAGTATTCTAGTTTCTCTCTCTCAGAGAACATTTTTATATTTTTACAGTCTAAAAAGCACCTCTTGGTGCTGAGCACGGTGGCCGTATGATTATCGTGACTATATATATCTATTTTTCTGTAACAGTTTTTACTGACTTCCATTACTTTTTTCTAATTACAGATTAAAAAAAATTACGTTATAAACGTTTTTATTTTTTCTCTGCTCATTTTTAAAATATCACCGTTAATCATAAATTTTTATTTACTATTTATGTTTTCGTGTAATATTTCAAAATAATTGTCGCAACTTTATTTATATGAGGAATCTGCGGAAAAATTATATACTTTTTTTTCTCATGCTCTCAATTTTAAATAAATGAATATTATAGACGAAATTAATAATCTTTAAAATTTCTAAAATTTTATATAATTATATAATTTTATAATTATCTTATAATTATATTGATAATGTAATTGTATGGATTTTTCAAGAGATAAGATAAATAAAATAGTTCTTGTTTATTTTTATAATATTCTTGTGTTCTACTCTGCGATATTTCCACATTTAAGCTCACTGTAATCCGTCTACTTCACTTCGATATTATGAACTTTTTAACATTCTAGTGTCCTTGTACATAAAAACGTCCATTTCCTGATTTTTTCTTCTTTTCTCTAAGATCTTTTTCTTGTAATCTAATTAATCAGAATGGAAAATATAAGACAGAGATAAGTAAGTTTAATGCGAAAATGTTTTACAAGGCATTCTTATATAAAATAGATATGTTTTAATCAATTAAATAAATGTATTTATATATATTTAATTTAAAATTAAATTTTAAAGCAAAAATATTTTCTTATATATGCTCTCTCTCTCTCTCTCTCTCTCTCTCTCTCTCTCCTTTAATATTACATTTTTTATCAAGACAAAGTTTCTCTTGATCCCTTTTCAGGTAGAAACGATAGGGGATGCTTATATGGTCGTATCGGGATTACCAGTGAGAAACGGCATGAATCACGCTAGAGAAATTGCGAGGATGAGCTTAGCTCTCAGGGATACGGTAATGACGTTCAGTATTCGCCACAGGCCAAACGAGCAACTGAAGCTTCGCATTGGCATGCATTCTGGTGAGTCAACACTTTATCACATATGTCTCTCCGCTCACGCAAAGCAGGAGAAGATTAGTTTTAACATGATCCTAGACTTCGTGCCAATATTGGATCTTCGTATGATTTGTACACACCTTAAAGTGTGTTTCAGAAATCTTAACTTAATTTTAGCGACACATAAAAAGTTTTTAATATCTTGTATTATCATTTGTGTTCGATCGGATCAACTTTTTTTTATACCTCATTACTGCTTTATGAATTCTCTAATTTTTTGTGTCATATTTATATCGGGAATATTTATGATGCACTTTAGAATGGCGTTATGAAACGAGCATTTTTTATTATTATGAATCGATTTTTGTTTGCCTGTAACGAAGATTGAAGCGCGAGCTACAGATTGATATCATGCGAGTAATTTGAATTAAATAAAAAATATGGCGCGATATTTTGATATAAATTTTAACAGAAATTTTTTTCGAATTTATTTTTATTGGAAACAATGTTTGATGTGATTGAAACAATGTGGAAATGGATTTGTTGAAAATTTGACGGCTATATCTATGCTACGAAAGGATTGTGTTCCCCGATAAATAACATCGTTTTTCAAATTCTGTCTTCATTAATTTTTGAATTTACGGCGTGACTCTTGAGAATTCATCCTTGAAACATTACGTGACGAAAATCTCTATTTCACTCTTCAAACTTTTCTCTAAAATATTTTTCGATGAAATCGCATCTCGTGCGAATGTCATCTCACTTTCGAAACATCTTTTTAGATTGCGTGAAACTTAGATTACGCTGTTTCCGCGAGAAGAAGCGAGTCTATATGATTTACCTCAGACGGTTAGTTATAATTGGCAAAGTTAATTGCTTTTTAAATGAACTTAGAATGCAACGTCGCTTTCATATTCCCTAATGAACAACCATTCGAGAAAATAATTGCTCGTTAAATTTTTTTTATGGTCAATAAATACGACGAATTAATCTCTTCATTATTGTTAGGGAGCGCAACACGGTATAAAAAAATATTTTTCCAAAATATGTTAACGATACAAGAAATCAAAATATATGGTTAAATGACATTTAAAATATATTTGTTTTACAAAATCTTTTCTTCAAGGAATCTGTAAGATTATATTCTGTTTTAAAGAATTAAAAAATTGAAAAAAAAAAGATCTTTCAGATTTTTTTATATTTCTTTTTCTAAATCCGCTTGTTTGTCATCCTGATAATGTCAGAAGTAAAATTGGCATAAGGCGTATGGTGGTGGGTCGTACACGCGTTTGCTTACAGGACCATGCGTGGCTGGTGTGGTGGGTCTTAAGATGCCTAGATACTGCCTGTTCGGTGACACTGTCAACACAGCCTCCAGAATGGAGAGTAACGGAGAAGGTAATTAACAGCTCAGTCATTCTCTCGAAAGGGACGCCGGGGATTGTAATAGGGAAAATGTGAAGGTACAAAGTTATAGATGTGCGTGATAATTAAAGGGGAAAAGTAAAGGTGCGGCGACGCAAGAGAGCAAGGTCGTCACTTAAGAGAAAATCGACCCTGCTTCAAGTGTTTCCATAGAGATCCTACCTCGTGGTTACCTCATTTTCAGCCGTAAGCGCAACCATAAGTATTGATTAGCCATAACCACATGCTAATCTTTCCGGCAGCGATTCCTGTGTAATCGTTAGAAGACACACATCGATGTTTTTAGTATATTCGATAATTATAATTCTGAATTTTTTTTTTATTATTGATATTAGGCATATCGTTCATATCTTAAGCTTTTCAACATGTGCTTAACGATGATTATCTAATAATTCCGAGTAATTTTTCAATCGGACTGACAACAATAATTTTGATCGCCGCTTGACGAGGGACGATACGCGACAATGAAATTGATTGCACGCTGAATCCTGTTTATCTACACGCTCACGAGGCATATACGAGTATATGGTGTATCGCTTAATGCCGCGTGGGCGGCGATTCTCCCTCGCAAGGACCTCTAGGTGCCGGCGTCGAGGCAAGGACGCACCACGAGGCGCCACGCGGCTGTTTATCGAGTTTCTTCATATAGCACGTTTTGTGTGCGACGCGGGAATTATATCACGCATGTTAAAGAGAGTTTTCCGGCAGATAGATTGTATAACAAAATATAATTTCACTATTTTTTCTTTTTTTTCTTTTCAGTATTTTTTTTTTTAATGCTGATCGTCAAGTACGCGTTCAAGCACGAAGTGAACGTGACGATTTTTCAAACATCGTGTATTATTGTATTTGCAGAAACAAACAGATTATTCGATTACAACTAGAGTTGTCTCGGAAATGTGGATTTTATCATCGATCGATCGATTTTTTTTACGTAATCGGAAGAGATTGACTAACTTTGGAATTATAAAAGATTGAAAGAGGACTTTTTGAGAATAAAAAGGATTTAAATAACATATCTGAATTGTTTATTTTATTTTCTTTTTTAAAAAGGAAATAGAGAGATTTTCACAAAAATTAAAATTTGGAAAAGCTATTATAAATAATGCTTTACTTTTTGTTGATTTATTTTAATCTTAACTTGAGTTTACATAAATCTCATTTTTTTAGAATTTTAATGCAAAGCAATTAAATATCAGCTGTATTTAACTAGTCTAGAAATTTTACTTACATACAAGTTCAGTTCAAATTAAAATTTGGAAGCAAGATTACGTATACATATAAAATGTGTGACTATTCTCTACATACATAATAATATGAAAAGATTTGGAATATCAAACTCTGCAAATGTCACATCTCTAAAAAATGTATATTTTTGTAAAACCTCTGTAAAATAGAAACCAGCATAGCTTTAAAATCATCTATTTACGAAAACATTTATGAAAGTATAAATAACGTTTCTGTCTATAATTTTTTCCAAATAAAATATTTTCTGATTTTCCAGAAGTTTTTAACATTTAACAGCATTTTACGTATCAACAAGTCTTCGTTTAATAAGTATTATTGATACGTTAAATTATTTATTGATTGATTATATAGTAACATGTCTATTGTTCAAGCGTAATATCGCTGTTGAATATACGTGCTGAATCAATTATAATTATTTATGCACTTAATCAATTATCGTTTTATTTACGAAGCGCGGAATATTTATTATGTAAAATAATTGACGTATTATATCGCATAATGATCCGCTGTGATAAAATTATATGTAACAGATTTAAAATGAAGGACTTAGAGCGCTATTGATCATCGCGCAGCCACGCTAAAATTTCTCTTTCCGTAGAAAATGCAATCAGGTTGTTCTAGAAATAGGGGAGATCATACGAAAATTACGTATATTGGATTAGCATATTTGCGATCGCCCGTGCTCTGGCCGTCGGCTGTATCGTAATTGAACTTGCGCATCGAGTCACTGACGACGGAAGTTTCGATGAGCGCACTCATAACTTTATTATCGCTTTAAATTAAAAGTTCTCTCCAAGTGACCAGAGAGAAAGTGCCGATTTATTTATCTAGTTAGGTTGTTTGCGATCAGTTCGATTTGTTTCTTACACTCTTTATATCTATTATACCAATAACATCTTCTGATTAGCAAATTTGAGATTCGAAGAAAATTGTCCTGATTTCTTTTGTGAATTATTGTTATTAGAATATTAAAAAATTGAATGAAGAATCAGATAAATTATTCAATTTAAACTTCTGAAAAAAAGAAAGTTTCTCTTTTTAATTCAACAATTTATTTTTCTTTTAACTTTTAAATTAAATTATTCGTTAGCGCGTTTGCTACATAAAATTCATATAAAACTTTATTGAAATTAAAAAAATTAAAAATCTTTTACGCATTTGATGAAAGTCATTAAGCGATTTTTTTTTTTTTAATTTTAAGGAATGACAAGAATATGCTCCTTGCTTTTCCTCGCTGGAAAGGAAATTGCCAATATCGAGTTTTTTGATTCTCATACCGTAATTTTCGATCAACTTTAACCTGTAAAAAAACTCGCGAGCGAAATTGCTGGTGACAACGGAAAGTTGATTGGTAATCAAGATACATGAAGCTTACGTGTCAAAGGATTTAAAATTTTCCCTTGTCTTTACGTGTCATCTGTTCGTCGTCGCATCAAAATAAATCTAGTCGTGCTAGTCTTATAAAGGTCACGTCAGATCATGAAATTAATGAAGGAGCCGTAATATGACAGCTCAGCTTCGTCAGAACGCAAATAGACGTTTCGGGCTTCTCTCGTTTGCATAATTATTAAAAGTTACACACTTTTTGCGAATAATAATTTTTTGCGCTTTCGCCGAAGAGAGAAACGAGCTTCTATTTTTTTCGCGTAAATTACTCATTTTTTTCGTATAGAATTTTTCGCGATATTACAGTATGCTTTTTGCTATTTGATATTTTGATGAACGTTATTCTTCGCGGAGTGACTTTTGGCGGAATATTTATAAGTGCGTGTTTCCTCTGAGGATTTAATTTACATTCGGATAAAAATTAGGAACAAATCAAAAGTAAAGCATTAATAAATGCTTTTTAGAATCTTTATTCTCAGAAAAAGTTCTTTCGCTTTGAGCTTTTATGACTTTCTCGATAAACACGTTAAACATTTGACACATCGATTACAAATTGAAATGATCTTAAAAATAAATATGGGCATTAAAATAATTAAAATAAATGTTTCTGAAACATTCTGTATTTCTGTAATTCAGTAACATAGAAAATGATGTAACCACGGAACAATTGTGATCAAATGTAGGTACATGGAACTCGCGCTATTGTACGCTGTGTTGAAACTACGCTGTGGATACATTTAGTCGCCTAACAAAGTGCACTATCACCGGAAGCGATCGGTTCAAAGTTTATTCGCTTTACGTGCAGTTATTTTGAAAGCTGCCTTGAAAGCGAATTTCAAGCTGACGAATATTAATATCTTTTTTTTTTTTATTCTTGCCGATCGTCAAATATCACGTTTCAGTTATTTGAAGTATTTGATATCTACGTGGGAAAAGGGCATAGTGCGGCCTTTCATCGAAATTGAATCTAATTAATATTAAATTTTAATAATACTAAGTCAGTATTTTTAAAGAGATTAAAATATCTAAAAATATAATATTTTTTTATAAGATATATTATTAAAGTAAAAGCTTTTAAAAGGAATTACTCATTGGCAATATCTTGCAAAGCAAGTCATCTAACGTTCTTTGATTCGCTTTATTTCCCTCAATAACTACTCTCCTAACCAGAGAGGAGCGTCCCAATTAGCGTTGTAAGAGAATTATAGGGGACGTAAAAGAAATCGTTTTCCTTTCTCTGCGACAGCTTTAAAGATTCACGTCAGCCCGAAGACAAAGGAAATTTTGGACACTTTCGGCACATTCGAACTCGTCTGCAGAGGGGAGGTCATATTAAAGGTACGTTCTCGTATTCCATATTGTGGATATTTCTCAATTTCCTCGTGATCACCGTACATCGATATATACCTACTTGCTCGGCTTCTTATCTCGCAAACCCAACCTCCCGTTTACTTCCTTGGGGACGGAACGAGAAGAGGAGGCCGCGCAAGTTGCGGTCGAGATAAAACGCGTCGAGCGGGATTGCTGAGTGGTCTCTCGTGCCGCAAACGTCAGAGTGACGATGAGGGTGGAGGGTGGCTTTCGCGATTGGCGTTTCACGGTAGAAAGATGGATCCGGGTGATTATTACGCGAGCGCCTCGGTTACGATGTCTTTATCTCGCGAATCGCGATATAAAATACGTGTATTTCGCGCGAATTTTTTACCTATATAGCCGAGCAATAGTCGAGTCTCTCAATGGAATAGGTACACATGATGTTTTTTTATATTTCATTAATTTAACGATGGATATTTTCCAAGTATACGACGTCTTGCAATGACTTCAAGTGCCTCGTTATACTGCAACTGTTTAAGATACTTTTCCAATTAATTTCTTGTTTTATAATTATATTTAATATAAATTAATATTAATTAATAATAAATAAATATTGATAATATTTTTTTTTATTTTATGTTATATATTCCACCGTTAAAAAAAGTTATAAGTTCCTGCATGAAGCAGCATCGAAGGAAATCTTTTTTTTATAATTCAATCCTTTTTATTTTATTTTTCTAATTATGTTGACAGTTTCAAAGTTTTATTTCAGTTCGAATGTATAATGTAAGCAAATACTCTTTCGACGAGGGACTCGACTTTCTCAACTTCGGCAATCGCAATCCCCAGAGCCAGGAATTGTAAATCGCGCAATTGCAAACTATGTACGACACGGTTGCTCGTTTCAGATATATATGAAATATATTCACAGATGTTGTATCGTAACCGAACGCATTATACCCCCGTGTATATATATATATATATATATATATATATATATATATATATATATATATGTCGCATCGGAACACCGGAACACCGCCTGTTGTCCGCAGGTATATTCTGTTTCCGTTTTCCCGGAAGAGAATAATTCGCATAGACGCGCGTAAACCGACGGCAGTTATTTCGGCGAAATTGCTTCGCCATCCATGACTTTGTCGTGACAAAATTGATAATACGATAAACATAGTAGCGGACTTTAGAAATACGACTATTACGTTAAATCGCGCGATCTCGTTAATCTTCACGTAGACGGCGTTAACTGCCGCTATTACGCGATCGGTTTGTGATCACTCGATCGTGCGACCGTGAAACGTCATCGTGTCGCTTGTCATTAGACGATCGATTAAATATATCTGCTTGAGTGGAGACGCTGATGATGACAGACGGAGACACGATTGAATCGTTTACCGTACAATTCGGGTCAAAGTTCAGCGTTTGCGATGAGAGAGAGAGAGAGAGAGAGAGAGAGAGAGAGAGAGAATGATTGCAAGTATGATAATTAATTAATAAGAGAATGCCAGCAGAACTTTGCTTGGCAATTCGCGAGTTCGTACATCGAGTTTGCTTGCCGAGATTAAAATTCAAGTGTCACTATCGGACAATATACGTTACCGCTTGTTTGAATATTCACGAGGGTAACTGAGTTAAACACACTCGTTGATCGCCATCGTGTAACGAAGCGACACAATAGTTCTGTTACATTGAACTCTACCGCAGGATGATCTTAATTAAATCTTTGGAATTACGCGCTATGGTTTTTAACCTTCAACATTTATGACTATAGTACAACGTGATTTTGTCACATTTAATTGTTTCATATTTTGATAGATTTGTAGAATTACATTAATGAGAGTTTCTTACATGATTTATCTTTAAATGTATAAGAGAAAAAATATCGAAATAATACAAACGTTGTATAGATAAATTATGCGAAATATTCTATTTGATTTTTCGACCGCACAAGATCTGAGCGTTTCAACTCTCGAAATAATCCCTTGTTTTTGCCAATATCCAGGGTAAAGGTCCCATGACTACTTACTGGCTGATAGGCGAAAAACCGACGAACAACAACGTGCAACAGGCGAATCCCACGACATTCAGTCAGATATCGAGCCTGCAGGATCAATCCCCTGCCGTCACGGCGCAAATTCAGATGACGCAACCGAAGCAAGTGGAGCAACGCGCGCTTCCACCCACTGGCCAGCACAAATTTCAAGATCAATCGGACCAGCAGTACCCGGCTCAGCAGCAACAATCGATTCAGTCGAGGAGTCAGGAGTCGCGACAGCAGGGGCATCCAGAGGGTCAGCAGTGGCCGCAAGAATCGCAGAACTTGGGTTTAACGGGTCAACCACGGAGTCAAGGCCCGATTCAGGTTAATCCATCGTCCGTTGCACCGAATCAGCTTCAGCAGAAAACCGCAATGGCCATGAATCCCGCTTGCGGTCTCGCCATCACTGGCAACGGCGCGCCGAAATCGACGATCGCGTCGCGGACTGTCGTCGCCAACTCCTCGCCGTCTCGCAACCGATCGAGCGGTTCGTCGAACGCGAGCAACTCCGTGCACCAGGTCTATCCGACGGCCGAGAGTATGCCAAATCACACCGAGAGTGGTCCCAACGCGCCGCTCCTTTTACCCGCGGGTGCGATTCCCAGAGTCTAGCTCTCTTAAATTGTCTTCTATCAGTGACATCCGCTTTATCAATTCCCGAATCTTGGAAAGATACCGCGAGCTTGATCGATACTTGGACACATCGATGAGAATTTTGATCGGTACTCGTGAGATAAAATTAGACGAAAGCAACGGACTTGTTAGAGTTTAGAGGATGAAAACGAAGGACACTTTTAAGGTTGTCAAGACTCAGCTTCTGCGTTTCAAGAATTAGATCTCTTCGAGGCAACAGTTATTTATCGTTTGATTAATTTTATCATGCGTTTCTCTAGCGTTAATTAATTTTCTGCCTTTCTGAAAGTTTATTTGTTGAGTGGAAATTGTAGTTAATCAATTGGTAGGAAGTTTACTTTTCACAAATTATTCATTATTAATAATAGATATAGCTGACGAGGCGAGGCTCTACAGAGTCAAGGACCAACTCCAGATTCGCAGAAAGTAAATCTTTTCCTACAAGGTATTACGGAACCAAATTTTACAAAGATAACAATTAGCGCAATTTAGAACAAATATGACTGTCGCGACGGTTATCAGATCGCACAGATGGACAGCGAAAACTCGGATTAGAGCAGAAAGAAACTTGAAGAAGGAGCAATGAATTATAGATACACGATTGATGCTTTCGCCGAAGGTACTTATGATCTTTTGCATATGAACACAGTATTATTACCGGTCACGTATGCATTTTATTTATTCAAACTGAAACAAACATTTGATGAAATACGATTCATATGCAACGACACGTAAAATGCAATATGGGCTTAATTTAGCGGCAAATTTCTATTATCTGCGACCAATCCCCGCCGAATTAAATCACGAACATACGCAACTCTAAATTCTCTCTTTTTTTTTAAGATTTTAAGAACTTGTTTTATCAATTTTGATTAACAGTTATTAATCTAAATATTTTTATTGATATTATTATTACAATTATTTAGAACGGGACAGAAAAATAATTGGATCCGAAGGTGTAATTTTATTAATGTTTGGAAAGTTTTCTTGAGATTCATCATACAAACGAACAGTGAAATTTCTCGACCTTATCTATATGTATACTTATTATGGAAGTATTTGTGCGTAAGCTTCTTGTAATATATTTTTTCTATTTTTTTTTTTTCTATCGAAGTGATTTTGCTCTTTTTCGTCATTTATCTGTGATCGCGGATTATAAACAAATATCACGAGGCACGTAAATCAGCCACAGTGTGTTTGTCGTTGCATGCCCATTATAACAAATATTATTGTATTCGTAATGCGCGCGTGCTTACAGAGCGCAACACGATACAGAGAATTCCGAACCTATTACATACACACAACAAACACACACACACACACACACACATACCCACGCAAAGTGTTATATATAAATATATAAAAGAGAGAAAAAGAAATATATATGTATACACATACAAATACATGTATATGTTATGAGATTAGATTATATATATATATATATATATAGATGTATATGACTGCAAGAAAGCAAAAAGTTACCAGTAGCTAACGTCGATGTTTAGAGTCCGCTCGTAGCGAACGGAGGCTGGGCCTCTCACGAAACGAGTCTATGACGTGTCTGAAAAATAATAGCGAGAATGCGAGTGCGTATACCTGCGCGACACAAATACAAACATACACATATAGGAGAGCAAGTATATGCACACGCGGTCGCAGTTGCATGTGTTTAATGTATGGACGAACGGTGCAGGTGATTGATGATGATTCTTCGCGGTTACCCCTGTTGTAAACGCGGTATGTGGCGATACGAGGTGAGAGAAATGGGGAGCATTTACACTCGCGTTCGCGAGTACGATGCATCGTGAAGAGTGAAATTCTATCTGTGTCAATCTCTCTTTTAACGATGTACCAATGAATATTCCGAAAATAAAGTTTAATTGTTTTCAAAAAAAAAAAAACTCCGATCAGCTCGGCGTGTCCTCTCCGTGTAGCTTATTAACGTCGCACACGTTTTTGCGTTAAGCTGCATTGAAAGACAACAATTATTTTATTAGACAGTTTTTATTGGACACGTCATACATAAAAACGCGATGAAAATAATCATTGGATATAAAAAGATAGAAAATCTTTGGTACGAGAGAGCAGCGGGAGAAAGAGCGGGAGAGAGAGAGAGAGAGAGCGGCAATATCGCGTGACGTTCAAAATACTGCGTTCGCGAATATCCAATCGAGGTAAGAGCTCACGCGGGTGTATATCCCCGGGAATCCAGGTTCACCGCAACGGATTCCCCAGGATACTATTCCGATGTTGACCCACCTGCCGTTGCCGAGTTGATGCAACAACGGGCCGCCCGAGTCACCCTGAAAGAAGAGACTTATTGGACTCTCGGGTAATGTATGGATCTATTTTTTAAAATGCATATCCATCTTGAGTATAAGCTATCTTAAAAATATTAACGGATCTCCTTTCCCCTCGGCGATAGGAGGATGAAGGGAGGGGAGGGGAGGGAGGGGCACCCATTAAGGATAAAGACTTTCGCAGATTAATGGACGTTTTAACATTTCATCGCCGTGATTTTCCGCGTTTGCCACTTTGCTTGTAGTGAATAAATCATCGTCTCACTTGACAGGCGTCGCGACCACCCTCATAAGCGCCGGCGCACAATGTAGTATTCGGGATCCGTTGCGTGAAGCTGCGAACGCATCTTTCCTGAGGCCATACCGGCACTGAGGTTTCCATCAACACTGTACTAGCGGGTCCTCCGTAATATTGCGTGCCCCATCCTAGTAGATTTTTTTCAGTAAAAGTTACAAGAACAATCTTTGTACATTTTACGTTCTTTAATGTTATTCGAGATGATTTGTGACAAACATAGAAAGAGGAGGTGATTTTGTCTCGTGCAGAAATAAATCGAAGATGCGGAGAAAAGTTGTTTTCAAGATTTTATTTTTAATAAAATTTGCTTTAGAAAAAATCTTATTATAATTTCTATTTTATATTTTCGACTTATTTATGTACGAGAAATTATCTCTCTTTCGATTATACCACATTTTCCGACTCTATAATAGCAGAAGTAAAAGGAGTTGTTTTGTGGTAAAATCGTAGTTAGAAATATTACAAGAAATATGCACAGAGCGATGGAATGAATAATGAAGTAAATAAATTTCATCTAATGCAATATCTAAGAAATAACTTCTGCTGTAGCAATAAGAAAGAATAACCTTTTTTTTCTGCAAATTTACTACAAGATATCAATCCAAATAGAAAAATCAATAATTTAGCGCACATAGCTTTTTTTCATTTGAGAAATAATATATATTTCCGACCTGTGACGATGGCGTTTTTGTTCTCGAAGGATTGTTGAACGGGCGGGAGGCAAATGGGCCAGATGTAGCTATTAAACGCAGTGGGTCGATTGATCTTAATAATGGCGATGTCGTTCTCGTAAGTGTTCAATTTGAAATCCCTGTGTATTCGTATCTCCGAAACCATGAAATCCAATGCACGCGTTTCCTCGGATTTGGTAAAATCGTACTCGCCGAGTCTCACCGTGATGTCACGCGGTTTGTACCTAAAACAACGGCACACACGTGGGATAACTGTAATTCGCGTAACTGTTCATTTTATGATTACGAGAAACGGATGCCGCGCGTTTATTATACGTTACAGTCTTGGAACAAAAGGTATAAGTGTGCTGGTATGCTGGGAACATTATAAAGTCTAAGCGCGATCACCGCCAGACGCCAGGGGCCGCGAGAATATGAATATCTTATGCTTGTGAAATATCATCCGAATCGTAATCACGTTTAAACTTTGAGGTGCGAGAACGTAAATGTCTCGTAACAAAAATTTTATTTTTTATTTTCATTTTTAATACAATTTTTTTTTTTTATTTAGAACCATAATTTTTAAGTTTTATCTATAAAGAGAGAAAAATATTAAAATAGCAAACGATTTAATATTTTATGATATCAAAATAATACAAAATGTGTGCGTTTAAGTACTGATGTGTACTAAAGATTAAAAAAAATTTTTTATGCACACTTTACATTTTAAGGTTGAAGTAATTTTAAATATTAATTCAAGATATTTTTATAGACTCATTCTAGTTTTTTGTTGGAAGGGATTGCACAATATAGTTTACCTGTAAACACAATGCGCCGCGGTAAGAACATGCCTATCGGTGATCAGTACACCCCCACAATACTGAATCGCGTCTTGCCGAAGAAGAGCCGCCATCCATGGCCATTCTTTAGGATCAGCCGGCTGACCACCCGCGATTCTAATCTTCGTTTTTGTAGTCGTGCCGCATCCTCTCGGTCTTCGTGCTTTTCTCGTCGGTTCTTTAATATCGTCCAAAGTCGCGTTTTTCCGCGAAATTGCGTCCTTGACAGATGGCCCATTTTCGTCCTCGCTTTCGTCCCACTCTTCCTTGTCGTCGTCGAGATCTACGAGGAAAATGAAAAATTTCAAATATATATATATATATATATATATATATATATATATATATATATTACGTTCACGTACGCAAACACGGAGGGTGTCGTGAGCGTTGACAGGTATATGTGATAGATAATGTTTATCGAGAGGGTGTACGTGTATTGCGCTTTCATTAAAACACATTAGATAATCGATAAAGACACTTATCGCGAGTAAATCTTGCGCGAAAATATATTGCGTGATCGTGTTATTCAATTTAAAGAAAATAATTTTTTGCCTTTACTGTCATGTACACGAGAAGAGAATTCTTCTAAAAATTTGTCATGACATTATAATGAATAAATTATAGCTTTTATAATTAATTTATATAATGGAATTATGGAATTATACAAACTTGCTATCGCTGGTAACATGCTGGCTAAATCATCGTCGAAGGTTTTATCCGATCGGGCTGTCACGACGCTATCCGGACAACACACACCGATGTACCTGCGACGAGGAAAAACATTAATACGATGAACGAACGGTGCACGAAGTACAATGTTAGCTTACGTCTGTTCAATTATGCACATATAATCCATAAATCGCGCAGAGTTCGAGCGGAACTCTTCAAGGACGCATCCGCTGAAATGTTTGCAGTGACCGCTCTGATTGCGCGGCGCGATGCAAGCTTGATAGGTTTTCTAGAAAAAAATTAATTACTATTATTAAATACTCCTTTTCTTCCTTTCTTCCCGTGTTTATAAATAATATTGCGATAACGCACCTGTTTATTTAAATTACCGGCACCCAGATTGATAAATCGTTTCTCGCGAAAGTACGGATGGAAAATGCTTTCCGGAAATCGGAACAGGTTCTGATGCCGAGGATGTAGTGCCTGCCATTCCCGATTCCCGATTATCGAGGTTGGATCTGAGAAATACAGGACGCATCATATGCATCGGCGAACACGTTTGCGATGCTGCGTGTGAATATATGTTTGATACACAACGAAATTTAATGAGGATGGAGCGTCCGAAAGATATATTATCAGTATAATGATTTGACTATTTCCGTTGAAAGAATACGCCTTCTAAGATTTTCGAAACGAATCTCCATTTGTCATTCAATCGCCACTCACAATAACGACGTTATCTATTATACTTATTTGTAATAATGTATTTGCATTTAATGAATCGTTGAAAAATGCTGCAGTCACGAGTGCGCATATTAATCATCAATTTTATAGATATCTCGATATAAATGTACACATATTAAAGTGTTTTATAGTTTGGAAAAAAATATCATAAATATATATTTACCGTTTGCGCAAGTTGATTTTATAACATTTACATATATATTTCTCTTTTTATTTTAATAAAAATAGAAATCTTATCTTACATCAACGTAAAGTAATATTTTTTAATGACACATTACTATTTACATATTTTTATTATACAAGAGATATTGCTTTATTTAAAGTTTAAGTTTGAAGGTAAAATTTATTCATATTTTTTCATTTATATTAAAGAGGATAATTAAAATATTACACTTAATATATAATAATGCTTACCTGCAGCGTTTTTGAAATCCGAGGAAAGGCATCGGTAATATTGAAGGATGCACAGTAAAGAGAGTAACACAAATTGATAGACATTAGTAAACGTCCGCATTTAAATTAGTGTCGACTTTGGATCGTCTTGAATGACAATAGCGTGAACGCGACGGTGGCTTTTTAGACAGCCTCGACCAGAGAACGGACAATGACTTCGAAATAGGGAAAGCCGTCATTTATATACACACACGCCTGCAATATATGGAACCCAGCAAACACTTCTTCAAGCTGAATGTCTTCCCTTAGGCGAAGAATTATTCTTACGGATTGCAAGAACGAAGAGAAATGATAATATCAATATTATTATATCTTCATTGCTATTATATAAAATTTAATAAAATTGATTATTTAATTTGCACTCTCTCCACAAAAAATAATTTTTTGTTAAAGAAATTTTTATTGGGATAAAAGAGCGAAAAAGGAGAGAAGAAATAATTTAAAAAATTTGCAAATTCCAATAAGGTGCTTTTTATGATTGAAACAGTGGACGTTTAATTAAAATTTATTCGCAATCATCCAGCGATATTTCTCGCTCATTTTAACACCGTGTCAAATTATTAAAAGTGCTTTTTGTGTATGCTGCGTTGTGCCGCTTTATCGATTCGACACCGTTTTTGGCTGATCATTTAATAAACCCATTACGTTAATATGGCCTAATTGCCACGAAGGTCACGAATCAGAAGTTATTTCGAGAAAGAGTGGAAGTAGAGGTCGGAGGAGAAATTACGCCCGACCTATCCGAACAAAGATCAATTCATGCGAATATCTCGGCGCATATACTTGTCGAAGCGACGAGTAATGGACGGCCGGTAACTCGAGAAATATTCGATTCCGTTTGACGTTTTATTAAACGCTCAACGCAAACTCCGCGTTGCGGCGGAATCTCGAGAGCCGGAGAAGAACAGAGAAATGCAAAGAATATGATAAAAGGAGCGCGATGAACGAGTCGTGAATAAACGCACGATGCGAGCGAGAGGAGAAAAATGAAGAATCGAGACACTTTCTTTTTCTCCCTCAAGTCAAGTAGCCGAGAGATGAAATTCAGTTATCTTCTGTCTTTGTTTCTATACGGGATACTCGAGAAAACAGATATCACCCACATGCCTGTCTAGGCCATTGGCTTCATCGAGTCGCGCGCACGCACGCACGCATAATACGGTCACCTACGATGCGCATAATGAGAAGCAGGTGACGATTTTTTTGGAATATTTAGGCGACACGAGATGCAATGCCCGCTGAATAAGCAATGAATTTCATAGTGAATAATTTTAAATTAATTCTTAAATTTGATTATTATTTTGTTTTTATATTTTAAGCAATATCTTTTCGTTACTTGGATACATAAAATTTAAATAACTATGTCTAACATGTGTAACATTAAATGACAGATGTGCATTTACGGGCTATTTCAAAACTTTTTAAGAACGCCGGTCAAACGGAACAGAAGGCCGCGATTGAGAAACGCAATAATCCAGTATTTTACGCAGTATTTTACGTCCAGTATTATCAACTACCTATTTATGCACGCGTCATTGATCGCTGCGAATGAGATGAAATCGACTGTGCTGATAACGTTTTTTACAACTTTTCTGTAAAAAAAGTCCGCAAATTCTTTGTGACGGACATAGGCGAAAAGAGAAAAAAATTTGACAGCTAACTATGAAACAAAAATATCTATACGGAATAATTATTAGCCTTCAGTCTTTATAAAATTAGATAATTATTATTTTTTTTTTTTAAATATAATATAAAATGTGCTAAATTTTTTTTTATGACATTTAGTTACGATGACATAAGACTCGGACAAAAAGAGAAAAAAATACGATTAAATCCGCAATATTCTGAGAGAAGCAATATTTTTGCTAGAATGACAAAGTATATTGTAAAAAAATTTTTTCAAAAACGCTCTAAAGCCGCGCACGTTCTCTACGCTCATTTTCTAATATTACACGTTCAGTATGTAACCGTACTAAAGACATGTTCGACATTGAATCTTCGAGTGTTTGTGAGTACTTGCCGAGCGTTTGCTGCATTGTAAGTTTAACAGTAAATCTGTCACGCAACTCATCGCTCGCATTCTAGGATATGCCTTTGGCGCTGCACTAAGGAGAATGTCATCTCTCAGATAGAGTTCTTTGTGGCCTCAAGGAATTTCACACGCGTTTCACACAGGGCTTTGCGTGCAACTACAAAATTGTCTCTTTGCGACACAATTTTACACGGGAAACGAGATCGTCATGGATTTTCCGGAAAATTCTTGATCAATGAGACAGAATTCAAATTTTTGTCAAAAATTTTGTAAAAAAAATAGTGTGTTTTGTATCGATTATAAAAATGTGTTTTGTATGATTATAAAAAGTGTTTTGTATGATTATAAAAAATTGAAGGCGGAAAGAGAGAGATGAGCATTTAAGTTGAACGTCACGGTGAGAAATTGTCATCACCCACATGCTCGGCACGTCTTGCCGCGAGATCTTCCGCGGGCTCACTTTGCCATACAAGATCGAGAGCACAGAGATCTCCATCCTGATTCGTTTGTGAGTAAGATTAATTTGACGTCGTATCGGCAAGCCTCTCGCGTTTACGATTTTGGACGATGATGGATGTGCATAAAGCGCTGCTTGCAATATGTGATTACTTCGAGAAGATTTTTAGAATCTGACTTATGCCCGTACTGCCACTTTCACCGCGCATGTCATTATCTTCTGATATATCGTCTTGGTGATTTCGTGAAAATGCTAGTGATAATAAAGAGATGTAGTTATAGATTTTTATAAACAAAGATTGCTGTTTTATCCAACTGCTACGAATGGTGTCGATGGACACATTTAAAATAACACACAACAGACTTAAAGCAATCTAATTCCTCGGCGTATCGATTTTATGATCCTTCGTCGAAGATAATTGATTGTGAGATACGTTTACCATGCTTGATAGTCCATAATAAGAAGCGAGAACATCAGAAAATGCGCGTGTGCTTCTAGAGAAGAGTGACAGAAGAAGAGAAAGAAAGAAAAAGCAATTGAGAAAGAGAGAGAGAGAGAGAGAGAGAGAGAGAGAGAGAGAGAGAATGAAATCCAGAGAGATGGTGATTGGGGGCAAACATGGGGCATTACCATTTAAAGTACCTCGTATATATCCCTTTTTTGCTCCGCGTGTCACTTTGGCACGCATAATCGTGTAACACTTTGCGCGCCGCTATCTACCCGTTAAAGGCGCCTCTGCTTTTCTACGCGATACATTTTTTCATTTTTGGATGGAAGAGACGAAAGATACAATCTCGGATCAAATGACAAACCAGGCAAAGCTGATAATTAAAGCTTCGTTAGTAGCTTGTCGTTTCATTATACGCGGATTATTTCGCAGAGGAGGTCGACAAAATTTAAACTTTATCCATTTGTTAAATATTATTTTATTTCAGAAAATATAATTTAATTTAATAATAAATTTTTTTAAATTATCTATTACGCAAAAAATAGAAAGGGAGAATTATTTCTTTTATATCATTTTGATTATATGCTTACGGACATTCCAAAGAATTGTTAACTACAAATAGAAGAATCGACAATGCTTCCCTGTACGTTTTTAATCTCGCACTCAAACGTTATTTAAAAAGGAAGCGATGAAATATAAAAAGTCAACGTTTTATTGCAATTCCATTGGACGATTTAAAGAGCAAGAAAGCATTTTAACGACAGGCAATAGAAATAAGTACACTTCTTCACAATCTTGGCACAAAATCGGCAATTACCTTACATCTCGTCGCCAGATTTAATTCTGATGTCGGCAATTATGAGAACGCGTCGATCTTTTCAGATGGACTTTAGATATACAATTCTCGTTGGAATTTCAATGTACGTGCCGATACGTTTGAACAGAACACGATCACAACGTAATAAAAGGAATCGAGTACCACAGTTGGCGATTCCACGGGATAAAGATCGATCTTTAATTACGACTTGCTCCGGCGCTC
Source organism: Cataglyphis hispanica (assembly GCF_021464435.1). NCBI lineage: Eukaryota > Metazoa > Arthropoda > Insecta > Hymenoptera > Formicidae > Cataglyphis > Cataglyphis hispanica. Next base: position 2,382,760 of record NC_065959.1, read on the forward strand.
ACGCGATTGTAGTTAAAGAAAACTTAGATTCGTTTTATTGCGCATTCGAATCTTGTTAAAAGAAATCAGTCGCGAAAAGATTTGTTTTCCCTGTAATAACGTCACAGTGCTCTCTAATTGTGAAATACGCGATACACGAAAAATATAAGTATTAAAATAAAATAGAAGAAAAATACAATTATTACAATTATTATATATAAAAATCAAAAATTCCGTTATATTTTGATTAACGCGACAGAGAGGCGATCGGAGAGTTCTTAGGAACCGCATTTATTGGAAGATTAAAGGGGAGAACGTGCGAAGGAAGGAATATAATAAACGAGAGAAAAGCACGTATTAACGAGATTTGGGTCTCTACCTGTCACGTCGCCCTTTCGATTCTCTGCACCTAATGATAATTAAACCAACGGCTAACAATGTTGTGTTTTAGGTTTTTCTACGAAGTGCTGTCACGCATTCGAACCGATAATCATTGCAATTGCTTATAATCGTTGCTCAATTTTAATTAAAGATATCTTAGGAGATCTAAAAAATTGTTAAATGTGAAAGAAAATAAATAGAATTTGTAATATCTTAGTTAATTGCCAAGAAACAGAGATACACGTAATCAAATTTATTTTAAAAATTAAAAATTTGTAATAATTTTTTTCTTTTTTTTTTGAAAAGATATTCAGTTTTATACATAATTAAAAATGCAACCAGTGTTTGCAAGAGAGTAAATTGAATGTAATAAATCTGATTTTGCAACAGTTTGCAAGAGAAAAAATAGTCGACCGATTGCTCTTATTCATTCTAGATCTATGTCTATATGTCGGATTGAAATGTGCTTTTAATAAACCCGCTTTTTAATAAATTGTTTTTTAATAAACTCGCTTATAGCCAAGGGTTTATTTTCGTTTATAAATTTCATCTGCGAACGAAATGAAGCTCTTAAGAAGTGCGAGGAAAAAGCTAGGCAAGTAAAAATATCGCTTAAAAGTGGAACACCCGGAAATAGAGAGCCGTAAAGAAGTTAAGTCATAAGAGCCGTAATAAAATCGGTGCCTGCCTCGCGGGACGAATGTTCTACTATCTCGGAAGTTTATAACCCCATCGTGTCATCGTAGATAAGAAAGTACACGATGAAGAGTGGTGACGCCCTTGAGATTACGTTTGTCGGAAAAAATCAATTTGTCTCCTTGCGCTTTAGGCTCGTCTATTTCCGCAGGAAACCCCAGCACTTGACAATTTTTCCTGATGCAATATTCACCTTCCGGTGGCATATCCACAGATTTATTTTTTTCAGTTTTTCTTGCATACTCTGAGAGATTTTAATCTTTTTATTCATCCCAACTCAAATATAGCGGAATGTATGCGAACTAAAATGTGTAATTTTACATGCAATTTTCTTTTCTTACTGCACAGAAGGCAGATTTTTCTCTCTCTCTCTCTCTCTCTCTCTCTCTCTTTGCTCTTCAATTTATTTCGCGATTATTAGCTAAATTAATTTATAATCTTTCTTAAACATATATTTATTAAACGATGATCATGAATTGTGAAATTGCGAGCGATGTAATTATAAATGTAATAAAATAATTATTAATTTTGATTTAGTAGATTTTTTTTCACGTATTTCGAAGCTATTATATTTCTTTATCACGTCCTAAATATTAAAGAGCAAATTCGTATTCCGGGTGGTATATCATCCTTATTAGCACTTAATGACACAAAAACTACCCTCGTCACGCTTTGAAAAAGTAGTAAAGGAAGCTCGCATAGGCGGTAAAAAGGGGCGAAAATGAGGATGTACTGCCTTGTAAATTAACGAAACGTTGAAGCAATACTCGACCATAATTCGCGACAAGTTACGAGGCAAATGACGCGCTTTTGAAATTGTGCGCTTTGAAATGGCACATAATTGGTATATAAAATAGAAATTAAGTTGATAATGGCGCGTGGCGTGAAACTCCGATCTCTGGTGGCCGCGAGAGAATCTCTCGAAATTGGAGAACCATATCGGGTTATTACCCGTGAGGTTTTTTCGTCGCTACGCCTGTTTTCCGAAGGGCCGTTACATTACGATACCATAAAGTCTGTAGGCGGGCGATGATAAAATCGTGAAAAATACGACCGCGGCATCGATAATAACGAGCGACATTAATGAGCGCCGGGAGAAATATCTGCAGCGATTATCAGATGCACACGCCGCGGCTAATAAGCGCCAGCAAATTCGCAACAAAGCGACATTCGTATGTAACTTTTTTTTTTTTCACAAGCGCCGCGGCAGAACGACCTTGCTTCGTCGATCGATTCCGAATTTTAAAGTAAGTTTGAGTTGGAATATCGCTGGAGAACTTGATTTTTTATATTTTACATTCGTGTATTATGTACTGAAAAAATTTGTCGCAAATTCAGTGCAACCATTTCCTTCACAATAATAAAAATATAAAAACTATAAAAATAAATTTTAATAAATTTTGAAAAAAACATGATATTTTTTATCAAATTAGATTTACATTAAATTTTATAGTTTACGATCAAATGGAAACAAGATTTAAATCCGTCGTTAATTTTAGGAATGCAATAATTCAAATTTTGACGTACAAAAATTGGATTGTAATCGCAATGAGAGTGATAATCATGTTTATCAGTTAACAATCGCGTTTATTTATCATAATCGACTGAAACTATATTATTTCGTATCTATAGCATGTCGAGAGAATCAAACTTTCTCGAATTAAGCTTCTTACAATCTTACCTTGAGCCCAATCTTCTCGTCGGTGAAATGCATTCGCGCGCGATCCAAAAAGCGATGACGCGAAGAAAGAAAGGAAAAAAAAAGGAAGAAGTAGAAATGAAAAGGAGCGCCGAGGTTGCATCCTCATAAAGTAACGAAACGGTAATGCACTGCATAATTTTCAAAGAGTTACGAGTCGCACGTTCATGCAAACCGTTGCGCTTCGTAGCGTTACACACAGAAGTGACATATAAAATAAAAATTACTATAGAAATGGAGACGTGAATCTCAGTAAAATGCTGAAAAAAATTGCATCTGGAGCAAAGATGCAAAGAGGGAGACAAAAAAAGAACCAAAAACGGGATCGTGCGCGCTGTTATTATCTCGGAGACTAAATCATTGCATTCGCGATGGCAAATACACGCATGTATGCGCACATAAATATCCTTACTGTATCTCTGCGGTAATTAGCACCGCTATCAAGGCACTTCGATGTAAAAACTCTCGTGGAATGAAGACGTCATTCAACTCATTATTCACATTGCGTAATAATCGCACAACCGTAATAATTAAATAATACAATCGGTAAAAAAATTCTTTTATTAGTAAATAAAAATCTCTTTGATAACTTTTACTTTCCGTCAAAATTTTTGTAATACAATTTAAAAAATGTTATTTAGATGATATTATATTACAAAATTATCTCTACATATCCCCTGCGTCAGGTAAAAGACGAAAATCAAACTATTTTATTTTGTTTTACACTTTAAAATAAAAAGATTAATTTATAATTGTTTGCGAAATGATCATCATTGTATTTTGCATGTATTTGAGCGCGCGAAGCTGCAGCTATTCTGCGGCGTCCACATTGATCAGGAAATCCATATTTCAAACGTCGCTTCTTCCAGGAAACCCTTTCTTCCTCTGCGGAAAGAACTTTTCCTCCTCTCCGGCTTTCTTTTCCGTTCGTAAATCAAGATTCTATCGTCTCGCGCGGAATTCTACTCCTCCTCCCATTGCGATCACGCTTCCGTTTACCGCGCGAGACGATCTCTCTTGCGGCCTTTCGACGATTATCATCTGTAACGATGTATTTCGGGGACCCCGTGTCACCGTCCCTGACAAATTAGCGGCCTAACGAGACGCTGCCATCGTAGAGATCTCATCTCGCCGAGTTTTTCGTTCCGCGAGAGTCATGTATGTTTTAATGACTTACCGCGAAACTTCAGCTTTACGAGCGCACGGAAAAGGCACGAAATCCCTGCACGAGCTTTCTTTTATTCGGGCAACTTTGCCGCATCCCGCGATCTTTATTCGCTGCTCGCCAATTATTCGAAAGCAGCACTCAGTTCGATTGAAGACGCGGTTTTTGCTTCGGAAAAGACGTGCTCGCGATAGGAAAGCACACATCGCCGATATATACAGACGGAAGAATAACTATTTGTTTCGTGCATCGCTTCAAGAAATCTGCGCGTCGTCCAATCGTGGGGAAATTACTCGAATGCAATACCGATCGTTCCATTTCTCGATGAGATAAAACGCGAATCGTATCATTTATTTATATTTTTACAGACGAGATAAATAATACTCGATATCTAAAGAATACAATATACATTTTAAAATAACAAGAAAAAGTAAATCAATATTATTCTTGCGTCACCACTTTCAGATTTTTCAATTTCTATTCTAATCTATCTATTGTCACACAGAACTTTTATATTTTTTACAACACATACGAAAAAGTTAAAGGCATCGAACAACGCATATATCGATGTAGTAAACAATAATGAAATTTTAAGAGCCAAGCTGATGTTTGGTGATTCTTACTATTTTACACCCACGTGTGTTTTGTGGTCGTGGTCACGCGTAGACAATGGTCCCACATGCATTAAGAGGGGAAAAAAAGGTCGATCGTACGATCTCGTATCCAAACCAATGTGGGAGTATCCCTTCTCGAGAGGCGCGGAGGGAGACTCGTATTACGTATCCCTTTGTATGCATGTAAATCTACCGGCAATGGCGTAGAAACGAGAGGGGAAAGTGGACAGAAAGTGTGCGTGTTTACTCTCTTTGAAAGCTCATATTCAACAACGGCGCGTGTAAAGTTATCGAAATCTCTTTCTACAAACAAACGTGTGTGCATATATGTTTTTAAGAATTTTTTTTTTAAATTTATTTTCAACTTTCTGCACTTCTAATTATGCAAATTACATGCTACATTATACAAATTCTCTGTATTATGAGAAATTTTGCGCTCATCTGTATGAAAACAAAGTTGTACAAAAATTGTTTCGTCATGGGCGTTATTTTACGACAGAACGCGAAAATGAATAATGCGATGTTTTTGCAGTCTTTAATACGATTTTTACGAGCACGTTAAAAACTTGTATAAATATGATAATAAAGTCTCACGAGGCGCAAAGTGAAGCATTCATCGTCAGACGATTATAAAAATATCAAAAATACAAATATGATATGTATAAACATCTTTATTGTTACGGATAATGCATTTTATGAATATAATAGCGCTGATAACGATATTTTTATTGTGCTTCGGAGAATTTCTCGACGCCATTGTGACGTGATAATATTACATGTACGTCGCGTTTGTATCCCGTACGTGTACATATTTTGTATGTGCGTCGAAAGCACGAATTCTTCCCCCTTTCTTCACCTTTAAAATTTTATAGCCGTATATCGTAACAAATGATTCTTTATTGATTAAATCTCTTTCTCGTGCATTTATCTCGTTTCTTATTCCTCCTTTTCCTTCGCGCGTACCCGAGTTCGAGTAGTCCTTCGATATTTGATACAGTGATATTGCTTAAATGATATATTTCTGTATATTTTAAATATACAAAACACTTTGTTTGCAGTACTTATTTATTCACAATATTATAATAAAGTACACAATGTAGAAAATTCTTTATTATTGCGAATGCTTATTCAGCTGAATATACATATAAGCCGCGACAAATACAACAAATGCGTATCAAGCAAATATCCATATAGCTGATAATGTCAGCGCATATTTTAATTGAAAGTTTATTATTTATTTGTTATTCAAAGTCTCTTGCAAGATCATTATTAAAAATTTATCGTGTTCACTTTGTCGGTTCACGCAAATCGATAATTGTATGGCTTTCCATGTATAACTCATGATTTTATTGTTGTATTTTACATTTGGTTTACATTCGATTACGTTCTCACCGGATTTATAGGCAGATAATGATATTCCGAGGAATGATATTCCGCAAAATTGTAGACTGATCAGATCTATTGCTATGTGATTACACCCTTTTTTAATATTCAGATTACGAAGAAAAAATATTTCTCCATTGTACGGAATTCCAAAATGGATAAAAATTCAATGACACAGAGAATTTATTATGCATCATAATATATTTTTACAAATCGTCTAGTCTCTCTTAACTACATACTCTCTCTCTCTTTCTTATATCTTGTCTTGATTTTTATATTACTCTCTATCAATTTTTCACAGCACTATAATGTAATCTCTTATTGACTTTAATTAATATAATTTATTTAAAACAAAATATATATATATATATATATATATATATATATATATATATATATAATCAAACAGTAAATTATATAATAAAATATAAGAAATGTGTGTAGAAATACACACATAAAAAACACATCGTTTTATTTTTCATTTTTCTTTGTAATAATTTCCGGCTTAGAACCTGGAATGGCGAGGTTCAATTTCCAGGCAATCGTCTTGGTGGCACCAGTTTCGGGATTCGTAGTAGTTTCATTGTGATAAAGCATATCTCCTATGCGTTTCTCTACGACTTCGTGTATATACGGTTCTCCATTTGCTGTGCGACCGCTCGTAATCGTTGTTGATACACCATCAATTATGGTTACAATTTTTCCATTATTAGTGATTATACTGCTAATACTGCTGCTATTAGTGATTAAATTTCCTTCTGCATCTGCGAACAAATTTTTGTTCATACACTTTTTTTTTCGTTACATCGATTATAGAGGCAGCTGCATAAATATCACGTGACTGTGTATCGACAGATTAAATGATTAAAAATTGTTTATTCGTGACACGTATGTATATGAGCTTCTCAGAAGCTAGACTGATCAATGTATGATTCATACATGATTATATTTTAGTAAATAAAGAAATTTATAAAAAATTGAGTTTATCAATTTGACGTTTGAGAAGCTCATATGTATGCATATTTTAAAAATACGTTTTGACATTTATAAGAAGTTTAGAGAATTTTGGATAAATGACAGGACCTCAAATGACATAATAATAAGTAAAATTATATTTGAATCGGCCAGCGTAAAGTTCTTGTATATTTATTTTATTAATTAATTGCTTTTAAATTTAACAACGTTATCAAACGGATATTAAGAATTTAATTTTTATCGATACTAATTGTTGATCGCGCGATTCGACGCTCCAGAGTAAAGCTATATACATTAATACATAGATTTTTCGCGGAGTTAAAATTTAGTATTAAAATAATGAATAGATCAAGTAGAAAAAGGATTCCAACTGTCTCGAGACTTGAAAGAGAATGCAAATGTCTATTCCGTATGTTGGTCGCTAGTGAAAGGAACGAATGCACGGTGAACGAGACGCGATTTCGGATGCAATCCTCCGCATCTCATTTTAGGCGTTTTATCTTTTTCTTAACGATAAAGAACATTGCATGATTCACATACGAACTATTATACGAACTCGTCGACCTCTCTTCCGCTTGCGTGACAGAAGAGAGAAATTATATATGTACATATTATATAAAATATATATAAAATATCGATGTTCTCCGGAATTTTCCGAAAAGATAATTAAATTCAAACGAGAATTTACAGGTGCTTGAAAATATTATTAAATAGAACAATATTAAACTGAGCTCACGATATTAAAAATTAAAAGATAATATAATAGAAAAATAATGTAATTAATTTTGTGATGCAATATTAAGTCGAGATTGATTACACTTATATTGGATTGCATAAACACGGTGTAAATATATATTTAATTATTAAATTATCTATCGTTTATATAAATCAAGTGAGAGTTGAACGACGTTAAATATAACTGTTTGATTTTTATTTTCCAATGATGTGTTCTTAAGTTTTTGTATTAAATAGATATGAAATAAAAATGCATATTTTGATTACCTCTTGGAAAATTCTCAATATTTTTTTGAATATCGTCGGTCAAATATGCCACCTGTGCATTAATTTGTTGAATCATGTTATTAAGATTACGATTAAGATTGCTCGTAAAATCGTTGACCCAAGATGCGATGCTTGCCCCCTCAATGACATATGCACTGCAACATAAATTCGTGAGACAGAATTATCAGACAAAACGACATATATGCTTTATCTATTCGCATACACCTATGTAACGCGGTGACTCAACGTGTCAATCATGCATGAAGGCGCATATAAGGATATAAATAGTTCAATGCTGTTATGATCGGCGTCGACACGTCTACTATGTGCGTCGCCCAGATTAAAATAGAGTTTACCTTATTAAGGTTAACCACAATTGTTAATTCGTGGTATATCGAGATAGAAGCGAAATAAAAAATGCTATCTAGCGAATATTAATTTAGGAATCATAAACTGACCTGGCCAATAGTGTGCCAATTAGTATGACGTGATTGATTTGCCTCGCCATTTTCACTCGTTCTTCTCTAGAGCTCTGTCAATCCTCGATTGGCGAGATAAGTGCACGAGAAAATAGAGCTGCGCTTTCCCGTAGCCGTCGCACTGAAGGAGAACCGCGATGAAGAATCCGGTTAGATATCGTACACACCTTATTTCTTAACTAAGGCACCGGCGCGGTTCAACAACGCATATTGCACTAGCGCCGCTAACGTTCTGTCATGCGCTTCACCGTTTCTCGGCACTTATATACACAGGCATTCTCGTGCATGATGTTATCGAAGTTGCTGTAGTTATATCATGTACGTGTCACACAATGCACCGATAGTCTCGACTGAAGAAACGTGAATCAAGCCTAGAAGGAAAATTGTGTTTCGATATCCTTGGATAACGTCACAATGCTACATGCGAACTGCTAGTAAAAACAAAGATAGACGTTAAAAAATAAGAAGAGGCACCGTATAACAATAATTGTTGTGAACTTTTTTTCATTTTTATATAGCTTCTTATCAATAATGATAAGAAGGTATATAAAAATGAAAAAAAGTTCCATATTATACATAAAAATAGAATTGAATATTATTTCTTTTTATAAAATTCAATAATTTCAATATTATTACAGATAATTTTATTATTACTTTTTATTTTATTACAATATTTATTTATAATAATATTAAAATTAAATATTATTTTCAGTAATATAATATTTAAATATTTTATTATTACATAGTGTGTGCATTTTTTAATATGATATACAATTTAATCTGAAACATTTTTTAGTATGTTTATTGATATTATATAAATATAATAGCGCGTAAATTTTTTAGTTGAGATATCATTTTTTCATCAAAGCAATACAATAACTTATTTTGGATAGTCCTTCAACCGTCGCAATTCGTCACGATCAATCATCTCCTTAATGAAACGTGGCTAAACTAATAATACGCGAGGTGTCAAATCGAGATAAATAGCCTGTATAAAATTTTGTCTGAATTTTGCAAACTTCAACGATCGCCACGCGGAAGATCGCGATGTTCATCGATGAAATTTATCGCAACACCTTTTTGAACCACTATAATTCCGTAGGACGATCTCGGCGATTTAAAATCGTGCGATCGTTTGATATATGAGTTCTCGTTACACTTTTTTTCGTGCCGTAAAAAAAAATATCTTTTCCACGATGTCAGCCAACAAATCGCACGCGAACACGTGTTCAACGATTACGTGGCGATTACGTAAATTACTATTTCAGCTTGAATCAAAGATCAAAAATATAAAGTCTATATAAAATCGGCGAGCTTGAAATATTACGTAAATAATTTTAAGAAATGTAACCGCGTTTATTTGAAAAAAGTTGCAGTTTGTTGGACAAATATTCATTAAAGTGATACAAATGCGGGTGTCATTTTTATGAATGATCATATCCGGTATTCCGACCTTGTCCAAGTTTGTCACTTGACACGTGATAAATAGAGATATAACGTTTGTTTTTTTTTTTTTTTGCGAGACTATCACACACGGGAATCTTTGCAGACATCAAACTTATACCGGTTTCAATCCCCCCGTTCCCGTTTTGAACTGCTCCTCCCTTTTGAATCTCGCTACACGGTGTTTCTTTTTTTCACATTTTCACATGATTGCTGCGCTCTAGTCATTCTAAACGTCGTGGGTCGCAACGCAAGGAAACGAGATGCGCGTTGCGAAGCCGATTAAAAATGAACATAAGAGGATCGGACGCAGGCGGTCGTAAGAAGAAGTGATTTATTTCGGATAGATGTCAGCATTTTTCCGCTCGCCGTAGTCGAAAGTGAGCATTTATTTTTTTTCCTCTTTCTTTCTTGCCTATGTCTCATGATAAAATTATAATTCCAGGTTGTATACCCAGTCTTCTGCAAATTTTTTAAACGATTAATGTAATTGGCAATTAGTAGATATTATCTAATACGCGCACTATAATGTTACATCACTGCACGCCCGATCAAATGGTAGCTAATATAGCACTGTAAGTAATAATTATTTAATAAATATAGGATGCGATAATATCGCTGGAGATTATTTTATTCTTTTTATATCTATGGAAAAAAAGCTGACAAAAATGAGAGAGAAATTAATATCGTGAGAATTAATATAAAAAAATAATCTGTTTGCGCAATGTCCATTATTTAAATTTACTGAATCTATAAAAAACTTGAAAACAAAGTATACGTTTGTATTCTTTTAATATAATTTTTACGTATACTTTTTTTTTACGCTTTTCTACTGTATATACACGCATGAGGTTGCGAGATGATGAGCAAGATTAATTGTCATATATAACGATCAATCTGCAAAAGTACGAAATTCGTCTTTACCCCTTTCTCATTTAACGCGTAAAACGAAGGTTCAAGAAAGTTACTTTCAATGACGGGGACTCTAATCGCTTACCCATCCATCACTATCGATATTTTTATCTCACAACCTCCTTATCCGCAGTCCTTCTGCGAGATACATCATCTCTTGTAATACGTGCGCTGTTTTTCTCATTTTGCGCTGCATCTTCATTCAGAAAAAATCAACCTCAATAAATTATGCATATCTTGATCTATAACATTGAATCAATCAGCTATAAAAAAGCATTCGTTATTGGAGAAAGTCTATTAAAAATTATTATTCGGCTTCAAATCATATTGAGGTAAAATTTAGAAAGGTTTAAGAAATTTTGTCGAGTTGATGTGCGAGGTTTCGAATGAGAAATCTTTTGTTCAGAGAGTGCGGGAAGGCGCCTTAACTGTTTCGATTCAATTTCAAGTTTGGACTACTTTTACTGAAATACTGAAAAACGTCATTATATATTGGTCCCTTTTTCTACCGTCTTCGACCTTGCGGGACACGGCCTTCTCTGTAATTATTTCTGTCTCTTTCTTTCTTTCTTTCTCCCCCTCGTCATTTTTTTTCATCGGTTCATCTCAGACAGAGAACCTCGGGTGTGTGTGTGTGGGCCCTATCCGCACATCTTGCTGAGCCTAATAGATTTCGAAGATACTTCGCGCCGAAGCTCTAACAGATATTAATCTTCATTATGGAGCTGTCTCCGACATGCGCGATATTCCTGAATTGGCCATGAGATTAAGCTAATCATTTTGCATTTCTGATACCTCTAGTAGTTACCTTCATTCAAGTTTGAGTGCACTGTTGTACATTAATATGACATCGCTTTATCTATCTACTCATCTGTCTATCCATCTTCATTCAATCGCTTTAACATATCAGAATTATTCAGAGATAAGGATGACGCAGACTGATCGTTTATTGAAGCAAAATTTAATACAGCATACGGGATTTCTCATTCTTTGATTTTCTGTATCAACCTTTTGCTTCTTTTCGGTATTTTAAAATTATTTTATTCAATCTACATAAAATAATAGAAATTAGAAGAATTTGAAAAAAATCATTGTTATTAAAATCGTGAAATAAAATTATTGTTAGTGAGTTTATTCACATGTTATGTCGTTTATTGCCGACAGTGTGGTCGCATGTATGCTGGTTGATGTTCGTTACGTGCCTGTGTCAGAACGGAGTTTGGTTCACCGATAAGAGGCCGTAAGGTCATCTCTCACAGCGAGATGCTTAATACGAGAAGCGCAATTATGATCGCCGGTCTTTGAGATACGCTTTGGCGAAACGACGTGAAAGAGAACTTTGGGATAATCGCACCTGCAACGTGTTTTATTTCACTTACTAATTATCCCTGACCCGCTCTGGACCCTTTGGTCTCAGCTCTTTATTTATGATATTACTGTTATGTAATAGAATCTATGTACATTAGTGAGAGCAATTAAATAAGAGGTATTATCTTTTATGAACACATAGTGCATATACGATAAGCTTTTATCGCGTGAATTTTGCGTTTCAGTGAATTCATTTTTGTCAGATATATTTTCATATATATATATGCGCATATCTATATTATTCGCATAAATATCTTTAAAGTTTTTAAACAAAATTGCATCATATCTTTCTTTTTCTATATTAAAAATTTTTATTTATTTATTCATTATTATTTAATTATTATTATCTATATATTTTAATTATTTTCTATATATTAAACATTTTTTTAATAATGTTTTTACTTCTTTCTTTTATTTTCGTACGCAATAGTATTATTTATTATATATTATAATTTTATTTTGATAATTTAAAAATGTGACATAGAGTTTTTTTCTCACGATCATTATCGTTGGCGAATTATAAGCTCGATATGCGAACAACGACCCGCATTATTTGAATGATACTTGACGAGATGTTTAAAGCGACGCTTTGTCCCTCGCTTTTGTTTTAAAATTTCATTGCACACTAACAAATATATATATATATATATTGTAAATAAAATAAATAATAAATCTACTCGATCTTTTCTCCTTTGGTTACCAAAGCGCAATTTTCCGTTAAGAGTCTCTCAAAGGATTCGCTCGCATCTCGGATTCCGTGCATTGAATTGCAAAAATTGAACAAGGGCCTTGCGACGGAATGCATAAAAGCGCATCTCTCCAATTGACTGTAAATGCTAATCAGTAATCAACGTACATTACGTGAATGTAGAAAGTTAGTCGAATGAAAGACAAGTTACAAAATTGTAATGAAACGATTGAATATGCCATTTTAGTACTTTAAATTATATAGAATATGTTCGTGATGGAAATTACAATACCTCCTGCGGAGAAATGATACGGACAAGGCTGTCGAACGCCAACTTGTATGCGAATGCCCTTTAAATCCGAATAATTACACGTAAGGGAGCTGCTAATTGATTCGTCGCGGAGTAAATTTCAGCACGCACAACATGTACAAACTACATCCCGTGGGACGTGCTTGTAATTTACGCCTGGAGAGAAAGTAGACTAACTGCGTTGTTGCATCTAATGCACTTTTTAATCTTGCAAAATTCCAACCGCTGAATTACCGTGCGTGTGTTTTAAAATGGATAGAAAAAATGCAAAGTATATATTTTTTTATTCTTTTTTTATTAATATTATTTTAAAAGTTTAAAAATGTTTAATCTTTTAGAGAGAAAAGATATTTTTTATTAAATTTTTTTTTATTATAAAATATTTTGAAAGATAGAGAATTTGTGTGTGTGTGTGAAAGAAATATCTGTCAAAATGATTTCCGTTTGTTCTAGAGACCTACTGCATCTCGTAAAAAAAAAAATTGTAGATTGTGTACGCGTTCTTAAGGTCAACGTAAACATATCTGCGAGTCATCTCGGTGCATTCGCACCTTTATGCAGTACTTCCCGCTTGAGGTAAAATTTGCGGCGTTTCGGACGGCATTCGGTATGCGGGATAGAGTCATAAAACTCGGGAAAAATAACGTAACCACCGGCCACCGAGCACTTGACATCGGAGTTTATACGCGGCTTCTCGATGGAAGTGGCTCGTGCATCTGGTCGGGGCCCCGCGATGCGGGCGGATCGAGAGAAACGCGGGGAGAGGGAGGGGAGGGGGAAAGGTAGGATGTAGGAGGATGTTGTTGTTGACCCACGGGGCAGAAACAGGTTTCGAATTCGGATTATGCCGACCCGAAACCGCTCCTCCACTACACGGCCACGTTTCTTCTTACAATCGTTCTCCACACAATCGCACCAAAGTGTGCGTGTGCGCGCATCGACCCCCCACGCAACCTTTCATATAGTAAAAGTGCTGCTCTCCGATTCTCCTTCTTCGTCCTTGAACTCTCCTCTCTCGTCTCTGCCACCGAGGTAGCTCACGCGAGAGCGGCTACGGTTATGTGAAGTGCCTTCGCAGGAACTTCTCCCGATAATATATATTCACCTTCGACTCCAGCGGAGCGGGAGCAGGTAGCGCGGGGAGAGCCCTAGATCGTAAACGCGTAATCATCCTGTTCACGAAATAAGACGCACATAAGGACGGGATCGGGAAGAAAGACGAGGAAAGATACAGAGAGAGATACAGAGATGAGAGAAAAGGGAAGCTTGCTCGTTCTCTCTTCCTCTCTCTCTCTCGATCGGATCCAGTCTTGAGCCGACTCCAGTTCGCGGAGGGTTATCGTCCTTGAAGCGAGCCTTGGAACGGGACGTACTCCGTCACGGATGACAGATCCCTTATCCCTTGGTCGCTTATCTCGCTCCTGTTTATCGGCGGCAAGAAGATGGCTCTGAACACGAGATCGGTCGAGGGGCAATTTTCCGCGTGACGGACACGAATGATGGAATAAAAAAGTGTTAATAGCGTTATGTATTTCTCAAGATATTTTCATTTTCATATATCATGAATTTTGGATAGATTCTTTCGATTATTTGATTTCTAATAAATTCTCCATATGATCCAATCATAGATTCCAAGGAAAAGAAAAAATAATTCCTTTTTACTATAAAATAATTTTTCCATTGTTACATCTCTTTACTTTTATGTATTTTTGTACGTTCTTTTATTTTTTTTTTTTTTTTCTTATTTTTAACAGAGCTATTTTTACTTTTTTAGATCATTTTTCCATTCGATAAATTATGAGAATATCATATATGATTTTTATTTTTATAATAATTATTTAGATACGTGAAATTATACTGATTAATTATGTACAAAACGAGAGACGGCATTTCCTTCTGCTGCAATGTGCAGCATTTGACTCTATATTCTCCGCAAATGTTGCTTTTTGAAGTACCCTCGAAGAGGTTTACGGCTTAACACAATACACATTAAGATTTCAGAATTTCTCATATTATTCCTGTGCGTGCTTTCAGGAATAATTCAAATAATGCAGATTATTAATTGAGAAATCATCCATTTCGTAACACAAGGTATATTTCTGTGCGGAATACTTTTGCAACAGAGTAAGGAGCAGATGTCAATTGCCGACATCGTGTTAATAAGGCGAGCTCTCTTAATATGGTACTGACGGCTAAGAGAGCAGCATCTGAGTTGTACACTTGAATCGGGCTTGAAGGGGTCTTTTCTGTTGCTCGACGACGATTACTTCTTCAGTATCATGTACTTCAGGTTTCTCCGTGTACCCGCGGGAAATTTCTAACGGTATGCTCCACGTATGTATACATTAGAAATTATTTACGATTATTTCGCGTGAGGTTACCCGCGGAGTAAATGGAACTTTGAGTGACGAGAATATTTAATAAAAAGTATTATTTTTTTCTTTTAAATAAAGGATGTGCGAGAGAATGCATTCTTCTTGTTGCTTCGATACTTGAAAGCTAAAAGATATCACACTTTAACGGTATCCTAATGTTACAGTCATGAAATGTTTTACTGCTAATAAATTTTGAATTACGACGAAAAGGATTACACATTATTTCGCTTGTTAACTTAAACTTATAATGCAAAACTGATTCTCATTATATTTTATTTATGAGTAATAATAATTTTAATATATTTATAGTATTTATAAATTTGCTATATTATTAATAATTTACAAGAAAGAAATCGAAACCGATATATCATTTTATTTTTAGCTTTAAACTAAAAGTTTAAAATATTACATTATATTTAGAAAAGAATATTAAAGATATTATTTTCAAAAATATATGTGATTGTTTATTAATTTTTTTTTATTAATTTATTCCGATATTTTGCTCTTTTTATTAATTATTCTTATTATTTTTATTGATTTATCCTAATGCACAATATTGTCTTTTTTTACTCTCCAGTCCCATTAATTTCTAATTTTTTTTTTAAATTTCTATCCAGCAGAATTAAACTTTTAGAATAGCATATAAGCGTCTCACTCTACACTATATTTTTTCAAGCCGTCGCGCGTCGACTGGCGCCAACTTAGCGGCGACTGCGCGAACCTTAAACCGGCTTCCCCTACTTCGCCGCGGGAGAGAGACGCGTGGGGCTACATCGTACGCGTCTCGTGCTCTCAGTCGGCGTTTGGCAGCCAGCCCCTCGAACGGGAGATTTGGTTTCGCTTCTTTTTTTTTCGCGCTCGCGTACGCACGTAAACAAACAAGAGTCTACGCGCATCGTGTCGATTCGCTAACAAGTGTCGCGTCTATTATCACTCAATCAGTGTAATCGCGTCGTCGGATTTCAACGCATGGACATTTCTATGGATATTCGGCGCGTTGCGAAGTTGCAGTGACACTACACCGCAGTTTTCATGGTTCGTGCATCAAGTACCGGTTCGCAGGGCTTGACACCTCAGGGACTCAGTCGTGCGTCGAGGATCAACGTCGCTATGGAGCCGCAGGATTGCTAATTGAGCTTTCTCTCTGCGCGAAGCCGGTGAGTAAACGAGTAATGTGTAATGCATGACGTGCGTCGATCATTAGCGCGACCATTGTGTATACGACGAGATTTATCTTGCCGCGACTCGAGATTTTCGATCGCGATTGATGAAATGCCAATGTGTTGGTCGCGTGTATATATAATTCGCAATGGATTCGTGTTTTTTCTGAAATTGCGCACATTTATATGGTGGTCATGATTTGTTATTTCTTTGGGACATAAAAAGCGCGCGAACGATCGCGTGGTAGAGTCTGAAGGTTGCCGCGGCAACTTTTCTTATACGTTCAAATTTCAAATATGTGTGTGTACAGTTCGCTGCGATAGTAACTGTTATATCGTATTTCGTCAGTACTTTTTTTTTTTTTCCGATTAATACATTACGCTTGACACGAACAGCGATCGATCGAGCTCTTGTCGTAAGTGAATCAAATTTATATATCGTTAATCGAGTTTATGATGTCACTGATTTATTCCCACTGGCGATAAAATATTTGTCATTGACTTTTTTTTATTAACGATCATTAAAATTATTACGCAAATATTGTCGGTGAATTATTGTCATCTTTTTGCATCATTGCCATGCTGCATGTCGATATTCTTTTTATGAATCAGTGCTATCAATATTATTTAACGTTACAGGCATATAAATAACATTATCGATGTTATTTGACATTATTAATGCACTCGGCTTTATTGCGGATATAATATTACGAATAAATTATTTAATATCCGTAATACGCGATATTTTCATATGCACGATTAAATCTATTCAATACCTAGTGAATGAATACCTAGTACGTCGAAAAGTAAAAGAAAAGTATCATTCTCGTTTCTCATCGTGACCGAACACGAGACGTTTGTATTCTTTCGTCAACATCGTTCTTGGGTAAACATTCGGGATGAAGGGTAGAGCGTTTTTACATACGTCGTATCTTTCATTAGCGCTTTTACATCCTTCGACGCGTCGTCGTTCACGCGCGAGATTCCGTCGTATACCGGGTGTCCGATACTCGCGGAGCACGTTCGCTCGTACGATATCGAGCGAAAGAAATGAGACAGAGAGAGAGAGAGAGAAAGAGAGAGAGAAAAAAGAAAACGGCTCTGGCATTTAATGATCCAGTTAGTCTGATTCCCTTCGGTCACTTTGTTTATAGCAATGTATTAGAGCCAGTTCATAGCGCATCTCTCTCTCTCTCTCTCTCTCTCGTTCTTTCTCGCTTCAAACGAAGCCGGGCCGCCTTCGGTGCGATACAAATCACGAACAACGACAGAGATCGTAATCCTGAGAGTTCGGATCGAGCAATATGAGCGTCGAGAAGCGATATATATTTTGTCCCGAGGCGTGGTGATTAGCGCGATGGTAATAATTTTGACGCATAGTTAAGGCGTACTTAATGTTGCAGTCGCGTGTTTATTCGCTTGTGTGCTCACGTGCTGTTTTTCGAGACACACGGTATACGAGAGAACGTGCTATCCCTCGAGCATCGCGATCGTGTTATTCGATGAATCGAGAAACTGTATAATGCGTATAAATGGTAACGTCATCGTGTTTTTCTTCTTCTTCTTTTTTTTTTTTAATAAGGATTCTAGCCCGAGAAATTTATTTGAGCAATAGGAGATTCGATCCGGAAATTAACGAGACTCACACACGTCTTGGCTATTATTAAATCTTGCCGAATATTTATCGAGACTAGCTCTCGTATTTTCAAAGCAAACTTGATCCGGTGATACTTGACATACATCGATACGCTTTTCTTCGATCTCATCTGTCATTTAACTCGAAGACTACATTTCTCATTTTTTCTGCGTATGACACATGATTATTATTCGATCATTCCATAGGCTATAGAGAATATATTCATAATCTTCTTTTACAAACAGTATATATAAACATTGAAAACAATTTATATAATCAATTTATACAAAATATCTATTAACAATTTATATAAAATATCTATTCGTATATATACTTACAATAAGAAATATTAATAATATATTAAAAAACATAATTTTTTCTTAAATATTGCTGAGTTTAAATAATAATATTATAGCTAAAAATGCTGAGGGCACTCATTTTGTGTTTTCTACATTAATTATTGATAATAGATTAATTATTGATGTAAAAAATTACGCAATGCATCGGTCGATCAATACGAGGAAATCGTTGTCGAAGACGTAACCTCTTTGCTTTCTGCGCGACCTATAAAAATTTATATAAAAGTCTCGGACGCATCGCGACTTGTCGTGAGGTCATGAATAATTGATCGGTGCGCGTCCCCATCGTTTCGTGCGAGTAGAAGAGAGAAAGAGAGAAGGAGAAAGACGTCGTGCCGTTTATACGATTCAGAGGTCTGGATTTCTCTGGCCCCCTCCGTGCCCCACGACTCTTTGTCATTGAATAACAGACGTGGATTGCGTTTAATTGGTGCCACAGATTACGGAACGCGCGCCGCGTAAACGTAAGCTTTGGGGTGGTTGTGTTTTAGTCGTAAAGTGTACTGTAAACAAATCTTTTACTAACTGTTAAATACGATGATGAGAGACGCGAGTTATGAATCTTTTACGGCATAAAAATGTTTAGTGCATTCTTATTGTATGAAATTATACGTCATGCGTATTTTAAACATTCAGTTTATATAAAAAATTTTATTAGGTTTTATCTCATTTCTTATTTGTTATTATTATTTATAGCGATTTAGAATCTCAACAATTTGAAATAATTCCATTGAAATCTTTCTACATAGTTGGAAAATTTGGCTTAAATTTAACACGAAATAAATGCTTAAACTTTATAATAATTTGAAACAAATTTTAAGTCAACATATACTTTTAATGATAAGATCGGAAAAAAAATAAATTCAGAAAAACAATTAATTATATTAATTATTATATATTAATTAATAAATATTAATAATTCAGAAAAAATTGACTGTAGTGAATTATTGGTGTGTAGTCTCACTCTTATTATATAATAAAATATTTTTTATGTTAACAGATAAATTCCATCATTAAAAAATATATGCATATTTATTATTACATTTTCAGAGTTTTTAAATAATTTAACATTCGAGTTCAATTAACACAACAGAGCAATATGTTAAATTAACACATGAATGCGTTATATATTTAAATATTTTAACCGGCATGTTTTTTAACAAAAAAAAAACAAACTTTCCGATTGTGTAGAGCCTATCTACGTACGTTTATGCGTTAATCGAGACATTTACGTGTTAATCTTTACGAGTATCTCGTGGTCGTGGACGTCGCGAGCGAAATGCGTGAGACCAGGTAACAATGTGATGCGGGCGGCCCCAACGTGAAATCCGCGCCGAGATACATGCGCAATTCGCGTGCAAGCGTGCTCGGAATCACGCTGCACGTCGCGTCGTGTCGCACTCGGTCTGCATGTTGCGCTGCTTTAGCATTACCCGGCTGTCCAGATGTAATGGTCTGTCGGACTGATGGGTGTACACGTAACGGCATGGCGGCAGCGCGAGATAAAAAGGCCATAATTTATACCATTCGCTTTACACATCCGTTTATTAACGCGCGTATTTCTTGCGTTGTATCTGGACATGGGGAGCCTAATAATTTATACACTTGAATAGACGAAAATCAGGACACACAATGTGTGTGTGTGTATGTTGTGTGCATGAAGAGCTTATCCTTCCCGAATATTGTGGGACACGGCGAATATTTTTTTAGGTACACTGTAAGAGAGGTAGTCGTGAAAGGTTTTCAGATTTAAGATTTTTGATGAAAATGTACTTGTGAGATCATTATATTGACGGATGTTGAACCCAAGCAGGTAAATATCCGGGTCAAGCAGGTAGCTTGAAGACATAAATTTTGGAAAACGTAGTTTTATAATGAATGAATATATAATTTCTAAACTAAGTTTTATATAAATTTATGTAGAGCATTATAAAAAAATTTTAGAATTTATGAAAAAAGCTAGAAGTAATGCCGCGTTTATATAATTTAATTGTATATAATTGTATTTTTTGCGATGCAATTAATATATATATATATATATATATATATATATATATATTAATTGCATCGCAAAAATACAATTATATACAATTAAATTATATAAACGGCATTACTTCTAGCTCTTTTCATAAATTCTAAAATTTTATATATATATATTTTCTATATATATATATATATAGAATATTAAATTGAAATATATGAATCGGAATAATCAATTATATATATACATATTTCATTAGAAGTCAACGGAAAAATAAAAGAAAATTACATTGACAGATTAAAAGATAAAATATTCAATATTCATTCAAAACACATGAGAAACAAATAAAAAAATATATTAATTTATATAAATTTTATTCAGATTTTGTAGAGAATAAAAGATAAATTTAATACTAATGCGAATAATTTTAAAGACGAGAGAGATGCGACGTCGATGATAATTTCTCCGTGTGGTATCGCGCGTGCATAAATTTCTATCGACGACGAATGCGCTAATCGGACGGTGTATTTATCGCGGAAAAAATAACGGTAAGAGGGCGACGAGAGGGGAGGAGAAGAGACCAGGCGTATCCAAAGTTATCTCGCCATGTCGAAGAAAGACTTTCGCAACATGCCGTTCTCACGACATAAATTAAAATCCGAGTCGATCCTTACCTATCTACCTACCTTACCTTACCTTATTTTACCGCTTGGAGTTTTGTGGTCGCGAACACGTCGGACGGTACCTACCCAATCTGACCGATTCCCTCATGACTCGTGCCGATCCTAATCTCCAGCGGATAGACATTATAGGAGCACTTTGGTATCGTAATAGGATTATACGAGGTATTAAGAATACCGCGATCAGACAGATGTCTCTTGAGCATTTCCTGCCGTGCCCTTCTAATCTCGGTTAATCCACCGTATCTACGTGTACGTGAACGCGGGAAAAAGGTTTTATTAAAATTACGTTGTCCATTTTTATTTTAAATTACTTACTTTACTTTTTAAAAATAATTTGCACTAATAATTCTTTAGAGGTAAAGTTTCACTCGTAATTATATGCCTACGGGAATAATTAAAATTTAACGAGGATAATCTCGTTGCGATTACAGATTCCTTAAAATTGTATTACGTTTCCACATTTCCAAGTTTCGTAATTATTAAATTTGCGTTATATCCAATTAAGATTTCGCTGTTTTATACACCCCTGCGCTTTATAATCTCGCGCTTAGCTCGGATCGTGGTGGTCGTAATTAAAAACGGCCCGGTTTTCTCGAGGCCGGGGAAAATATCTGGTTTCTCGAAATCCCCAGAGCAGAGCTCTTGTCGCGTTCTGTTGCGTATAAAAAAAGCTTTATCTTTACTCCGCTTAGATTAGGCAGCGTACGCTCGCGCGCTGACCTTACGACGAATTTGAGACGATCAAAGGGAAGCCGGTGGTGTGTCATGACGGGTATTATATTCCCCAGGATGACGACGAATCCCTCATATTTGTGAGCGTTTGCTTGAATACCGGTGTCATGTAAATTTAAAGCCATACGAAACTCACGCTCTCGCTCGTTTCGACGATAATAATTTCGCTGACCGCGGGGACACTAATATATTCAACGTTGGAGAAAAAAAAATACATCCGTAAAATTGACGCCTCGTTAAGTTACGCGCAATAATTAAGCGTTACGTTGAACGCATTTTGCTCCCGATTTTAAAAAGTTGAAAAAAATTGAGAAATTACACAATACATTTTTCTTGTTCCTTTATGCACATCGATATCTTGGGACAAGAATCGGCAGCGATATTCCGTGTGATTAAAAGATATATTTATAACGGTATTTATGTAACGGTATATCATCATCATCATCTAGAATACATCAACTGTTTCGATGTATATCGAATCATTATATTTATAAATGCTGTAAAGTTTGTCGCGACGTTTCCTATAAATTTTCATATTGTATACTTTACTGCTTGGTCCATATTTTTTTTACATTTTAATTTCTATCAGCTACATCATAAAGGATTAACATAAAAATCATCGTAAAAATATATTTATTCTATTCGCTTCTTCGCGAGACCGAGCCCCGAGCTGTAAATGTTGATCGAAATTGCTTTTCGGACGGGTATCGATATCGATCCGCTCCCACAACGTGATTTAGTGTTCGTGATCCTCTTTGCGGCGTCTACGCCACTGCGGTGTCTCAACGGCAAGACGATATCCAGGCCTTACCGAAGGGCCGTTTTTTTTTTTCCCCCCCTTTTTTTTCTGTCTAGAACCAAGGCTCGAACGGGCGCGGGATTCTCGCTGTTCCGGAACCCCCGCGGTCAACCATTGTCAAGGTGGCTGTCTCGGATGCAGATCGAAAATTTAAAAAAGCCGCGCTTAAGCCACCTTCGCCGCGTGGTTCCTGATGAGGGAGAAATCGTAAAGTGCTGGCGCGTCCTCCGAAAATAGTGTGTAGACTAAACAGGTGTGTCCAACGAGAAACTCGTCAAATAATAATAAAAAAAAAAAAAATCCGTCTCGTGGCATTCTAGCGAAAAAAATAATCCGGTTAATCACTATAATTTTGCCATCATTCTCTTCTATGTGACGTTTCTTTTCGCCGACGTATCAATTTCGTTGCAACACGAGAATTCTAATAATTTCCGTCAATTTTCGTAATACAAGAGTTCTTTCTTTTTCGTATTCTTCGAGGGACGTGAATAGAATATATTACTGTAGTAATTTAATTTTTAAAATAAGAGATATAAATAATAAATAATTAAATTTTTTCTTGACTGTATTTTCTGGTGCGTCTAATCCAAAAACATTTAGAATGAGTGTAATAAGAGAATAAGAAAGTAAATTTAGAATTCTTTAATGGCTTTGACAAAAATATGTATTGGTTTAAACGAGTTGTTTTCGAATTTTAATGTTTTTATAGTACATTTTATAGTTTTTATAGTTTAAGAATGTTTAAGAATGTATGCACTTGTTCGTTTTAAAATTTAAAATTATTCAGTAAGTAGTATCCGAATTGTGAAGATTGAAAAGACGCTAGCAATTTCTCTGAAATTTTATAATACGACAATAAATATAAAACCGAAAACTATAACCGATTGTCTGCAAAGGTAAAAGGTACGGATCTATTAGTAAAAGTCTATAGTAAATCTATAGTAGAATCTATAGTAAAAGTTTCCGTTAAGATCCGAAACTGTTGTATTCAGAACCGTTTCCTATAAACATTTCTCAAAACGAAAACTCGTCAGGTCAAATTCGAGTCTATTCGAGAGACGCTTCATTTTGCCTCGAAGGAACATTTCGCTGCTCACAGTGTGTACTGTATGTTTTTAACGGGCAGTGATCGATGATCCTCGCTGGGTATTATCGGTTTCAATTGCGGCAGGTCTGGAAATACATTTCTTTTTTTTTTTTGTTTTCATTCTGCTTCTTCAAGGACAGTTGCTCCATCCTTGTCTCGTCTAATAGGCAACGTGGCATATCTCCAGTTTCATTCTGGGATACACTCGTCACATGCCCAGTGTCGACTAGAAACGATTTTCTATCGGGGTTTGTTCGCGCACGACGAGCGCGTAGCGGAATCTATTATCGGATTTTCGAGCGCGAACGACCGCGACGTATTTACGCGCTGGAATCGTCGTTGTTCGGTCACGCCTTCGGTCCGAACGCTCGTAAATCGTTTCCCTTAGTCACGCGGAACTCGAGACTCTTTGCAGAAATGCTCGTTTGTCGCGGCTCCGATAACTCGCATACGGGCTTGAAACTTTTTAAAGCTCATCTCACACGCACATCAAACGTTTAAAATTGTGGTGTCTTAAATTTCGTATGGGATTAGCGCGGTGCGAATATTACTTTCTTGTATGCAGGGCTCGAGAGATATGTGTTAGCGTAACATATGACTTACGATTGATGGTCAAGGTTCTAAATCATGCCATTTTAAATTTCGTACATCTAACGCGGAACATATTTAAGATCCGTGTAATATTTCATTTAAGAAAAAGAAAAGAAACATTATTTTTTTCGACGTTAAATTTTAACTTTAATTTTCGTGGCAAAAAAAAAACACGCTATTTATCAAAACTATAATTGTAAGAGCTATATTTATAGTACAGCAAATATAGGTAGATAAGGGAGTGGTTTGGTTTGTAGAGGTTGAGATAATTATCGCAGGGATCTTTTTAAAAATATCTTTCGCAGAATCTTATCTTATTGAGAAGCCTCGTCGTTATCAATCATTGCGACAAAACATTCGTAATGACGTCTCGATTCTGGCTCGTCTCTTTCGATTCGCGCAGCACTTGTGAAGAAGGGCCTGAAAAACCAGTTTTCGACATCACCCACACTCTCAAGCACGCCCATTGCCTTGCACGTGTGTGGGTATATATATATATATATATATATATATATATATATATATATATACACGCGCGCGAGGGAAGCCGTGATTTAAATTTTCGAAGGTCGAACGAGCGAACTACGAGACTCGGGAGAAGAAGAAACGGAAGAGCACGTGGGGAAGGGTTGGGGGGGAAGAGATGGGGAAACCGTACACGTGGTTCACATCTGGCCGATAGTTTTACGCACGCGCCGACAACAAGGAGCGAAAACGAAATAAGAATATATTTTTTTTTATATATACCTGACGCCAAGGCATTTCCTCTATTTTTAATTTTCCCTATTTCCTCCCCTCTCTCCGACATGGTCTTTGACCTCGCCTCTTCCGTTTGGGATTAGAACTTGTCGTATCTCTCGGATAATCTTTGTATTATGTCCGATTGTTTTGTTTTGATTAGTATGTTAGTAGAACATGTAACGTAGAGTAATGATTTCCCAATTCAATTGTAGGCGCGATATCAAATCGATAACGTTAGTATTTCGCTATTATATTCTCTTTATTATATTTTCTTATTTTTATATTTTTTTTTTTTTTCTTATATTATATAACATTTTTAAATTATTAATATTGATTACACGCTCGATATTAATATGCCGAGGATTTTGGCACGCTATTCATTTGGGGAATAAAAAAAATTGTAAGTCTCGTAGATTGATTCCCGAGGAAGGTTGTTCTCTGCAAAGCAACCGTTGCTCGCATATGGGACATCACGACCCGTACCGGTCCTCGCGTTTCTCTCTTTTGGCCCGAGCAATGGTCAGAGCAACCTCTCCTCATCACGGACCGAACGAAGCATCCGTATATGGTGCTGGCCTACTACCTCTTCGGCACGCATACTCACGCACTTGCGTACGTGTGAGTCGCTATATGGGAATAATCTCGCAGAATTATCGGCAGCGGAAATTTTTTTTTCGGAGACTATTATTGAAACAGTTTATCGAGCGAAATAAATTAGAAGGCATTTATTTGAAATTAATAAAAATATAGTTTTATTTTTTCTCTCTCTGGAATATGTAAATTTTCTGTAAATAATTACGTAGGATAATTTACAATTTAAAATGATTGTTTACAAGAAGAAGTTTATATGTATATAATATTGAATTAATGATTAAAATAATGTACGAATGATATGAAGCAAGTTACACATACGATAATTGCAGCAAAAATTAATTGAGTTGTAAACAAAATTTTTTTTTTTTTATTCACAAAAGTAATAATGGGATATTGTACAACATCTTTTAATAGGATCCCGGTTTATTTAGGTTTTTATTCGCGTATGAAAAATTGAAGACGCACATAATGGAGTTTATAGGGGAAAATCTAACAATAAGTACAAGAGACATATATATATACTCGGATTTATTCTGGGCCTCTTTTTATTGTTTAGTTCATAAATTAATGGATTTAAGTTCGCGTTCGCATGACGAAACTTTCGCTTACTGGCATCGACTTCTCCGTCCGATTCGCGCGAAGATATATTGCTCATTGTGTGTGACATTAGGTGTTTATGCATGACGCGAAACGGTGCGAAAGTCCACGAGACACGTTCACATTACAGATTATCATATTCGCCATTTGCTTTATCGTCAAAGTATCGGGGAGTGCGAGGATGTTAAGACGTGATTATGTGAAATTTTGTACGCGAGCATCTATTAGATATTATCAGCTCGCGTAAAAATTCTAAATGCGCGATGCCATTACATACATCACACATAACTATTATATTATTTTATCTTTATCGCAGTTAAATGTCGGTGAAATTTTTATTTGTTTTTTAACTCTTTGCCAGAACTATCAATTTTCAATATTGTAAAGTCGAAACAGAGCCAACATATTTCAAGTCGGTTAAAACACATTTTATTCTCGCGAAGAAATAAAGGATAAATCGAGTGAAGACATTTAATGGCTCTGGGGTCTAACGAAGGGGTTAAAGGGGCGAAGATTAAAATAAACGGTTCGTGTATGCATGTATATGTAATACGCTCTCACATGCTATATTCTTGTACCACATATATATGTGTGCATATATGCACTATTGCATGCAGCTTCGACATATACGCATACTATATATATGCACCGTGATACTTTCTCGCCCGCGGCAAGGCAGCCACCTTGGCGTAGTTGCATTTATTGCGATCTTAGTGATCTTTTCTCAGACGCGACAAATAAATCGTAAGCATAGTCTTGACGATGATGATTCTCGCGGTGCCGACTTCGCGCTTTTCAATTAATCGCCGCCTTTCGCGTTCGCGTGCGATTTCGCAGCGATGTTAAATGTGCGTTGAAAAAAACACCATATCTCGTGTGCTCTTTTAACGCAACTATCTGTATACAGGAAAGGAGGGATACATATTTTTCACAAATATTCTTTTGGTTACCTAAGATAACGCTGCGAGATAAGGACGTCACCTGATAATAACCTATCGATGTTGTCGCAAGCACATTTTCCAATCGTTTTCATTTATCAACGCGTTTGCAACATTTCAAAACGAAATATATTCGAAACAAGAATTTATTCTCTTGCGAAACGCAATACGTTGAACGTTTTATATACGTTTTATCGCAATGAGGTTTGTTCTTATCCTCGGCTTTTCATCCCGGAGCTTACATTACGCTACACTTACATAGCCACGCAATTATCTCATTAGCTCGTTAACCCGAGCAGGTTCCGGTTTGATCTCGCCAGTCAAGCCTCTTCAATGTTACATACTATGCTGGCTAATCTCTAGCGACGTTTTTCAGTCGGCATTACGTGCTAATCTAACACGAGCTCGGTGACAGGAAACGCAGGCGAGATCCTAATTTGTTGGCACATTCGGTTCTCTCTCTCTCTCTCTCTTGGCTATCCGCGGCCTCAGCACGGGAAACAGTGGTTAGCTTATTACGCTTTACAGGGAGAACGGTCGCATGAATATATCCTTTATGCTGGCGTATATAAACTGGCATTGAAACGTGTACATTTTGCCACGCGTTCCTTTTCCATCCTATACCTTGGACAAACGAAATGTTTAACGCCTCTTGCTTGAAACTGAGACAGCTTAAGCGATTAGGTAACGACTCTTGCAAAATTATGCACTGACATTTTCATGGAGAGGAATAAAATTGAGAAGATTTTATGCGGTTTTTTTGAAGTCTATTCAATCCTTTAGCCGGAAAATCTATTCTATTTAATGCGCAACATTATCTTCTAGAGAAAAACTGTTTGAATCAGCATTTTTACTGTGAATTTTATTTAAGACAGATTTCTCGGAATTCAACAGACTTCTCGTACAACCTGGCTAAATGTTATCTTAAAATCACTATATCTTACACACAAACTAAGCAAACAATTGACCTTGGAAAAAATTTAGTAATCTTGTCAATTCGTCTACGTCGTAGAATCCGCGATAATCGGATCATTAGAAAGTTAGAGATCGTATAAAAAATTTTTATATGAAAAAAAAAATATATATATTTATATATTTTTGATAAGTGATAAGTGATCATCGAGCGATAACGCAATAATGACGGCGCATTCAAGCGCGACAAATAGAAATGCGAATGGCGATTGTCTTACGCTGTAATTGCACTGTATCACGTCATTTTGTTCCCGCTGAAATTACATATCGGCTGACCTCTCGTCAAACGATCCATCGATCATTTTCAGCCGACCCACGCGGATCACGTAACACGATTATTTTTGCCATTTTGCGATGTATCAAATAACGGAAGATACATTTGTTTGCGACGTGTTTTGTTTTTTTTTCTTCGCGAAGGAAAGTCATTATTCGTTTTAGCTCTCTAAAAGTATAACATATGTCGTCATCAATCATGTAATTTTTCCTCTCTTCGCCTACTTGCTGTTATTACTACATTATTAATTCAAAGCATAATTAGACCTTACATCGTATCGAAAGAAAACTTTGCGCGCGAAAGAACAGGAGGTAGGGAGCAGAAAAGATTGTATTTTTATAATTTCATTTTAATAATATATTACATTTTTAATTTTCCATTGTTTTTTATTATTCCTATCATTTTCAAATGATTGATTTGCGACGCAAAACTCGTTTTTAATATTGCAATTTGTTGTGTATGAAATTTAATTGGAAAATAGTATGAATATTAAAGTCGTTACTTGTAATGAAAGTAGAAATAAAAAAGAGAACGAACAAGATTCCTTAGCGCTTATTAATATTAATTATTTCGCGACGATATCGATCAATGATCAATCATAGTTGTTTTATTCTCGTGATCTGATAAAAAGATCTTGGGAGATTCGTTGATTCGAAAATCGACTCTTAAAACTCGTCGACTCGCGAAGGATGATCTCGCGTCTTATTGGTCCCGGATTTTCTGATCGTAATCCTCGCGGAGTCTCTGATTCCTGAAAGGGCACGCTCAAACGAGCACCTTCGATTTCCGCGAACTCGGTACGCGAATAAAAACTAAAACAAAATATACCGATATTTTTGACAACTTTCAGTTATTAAAGTGTCACGCATCACTGATGAAGACAAGAGATAATCGGTTAAAGTGTAAGATAATCGTTTATTTACATGTTCAAATTGTGCCATCGAATTTTTTTATCGCGCACACGTGCGTTCTATCTCAATTTAATCACTTACACACTTATTTCATACTTTTAGTTACTCACACGGACGATTATAAGGTTAGTATAGTTGCGAATCTTTTTTTTTTTTAAGTCAGTATCTTAAATCGTACGATATCATATGAGTTTGTAAAGAAAAGATTAAAAGATATGTACGCGTCTGGTCTTTGGCAAATATACGTGGATTCCGTGTGTTTTGGGCATCGATCGATTCGTTATACTGTTATAGAAATATGCATTATTATAATTTTTTACGCCTTTATGGCTTGTATCTCGCGCCGTGAAATATCATCGCGATTTCACCGTCAAGTTTCCCATCCGTTGGCCGACGTTTTCACACGCGAGAACGCATCATTTACCCGCTCTTCGTCGCGGTTACGGTGAGAGATCGACTTTTTGCACTCTGGTCGATTGTACTCTGTACAATGTAGAGGAGGGTGGGTGGGGGGGGGGCAGGGGGAACTCCTCGGAACTCGTACCGTTCGTGTATCGTCGGAAGGAATCCGCGGTGATCCGCGCCGATGCGTGACGTAGGCGCGAGACCGCTTGACGCCGCTTTTGTTATCTGGATTTCGCGTGCCTTCGGTCAAGTCGACCTTGCGCATATGCCGTACATATGTTCGGCGAGCGGTACATATGTCGCGCGTGTACACAACGGAAATATTTGCACGCGTGCGTAACAGCGGTATCGCGCAGGTATGGTATCCGATAAACTCCGATCCGTCGTAAAAATAAACGAGATTAACGCTATCCATATCGGTATGATTGCCACCATACGCGTACTTTTCCTTTTTTTACTACCTCGAGTGCCGATATCGATAGGATGTTGGCAATGTGTTTGTCGTATACGCGATAGTTATCCGAGAAACACTCTGTTGTCTGGAAAAAGAGAGAGAGAGAGAGAGAGCTATGTGAGTTATTTGAGAAATGTGACCGGAATTGAACAGTGGAAATAACTATGCAGCGAATAAAGTATCGTGTTTAAAACTCGGGAAAAATCATGTGATATAATCAATTCGAGTGATAAATCAATTATAAAATTGACATCTAATATATAACATTATTGTTTTGGAATTTAGGGAATTTTTGCAATCGCACTAAACATTTTATCATGAGATGCAAAATTGTGTTTGTTGATACGAGATCTGTATCTCGTCTCACTATATTTATTTATCAACCGTTGAATGGCATTCGTTAACAGTTAATCTTCCGAGGATGAATTTTTTACCTAAATTGTTTGACACTTGCTGTCAGAAAGGTCTTCACCATTATTATCTCTTTCGCTATTTTTGGTACTCTCGGGAAATGGTGTAATTTGTGTGTTTAAATCTATCAACTCTCGTGTGAGTTTTCAACTCTACGTCTCTCCTATGCCATTATAGCACCCGCATAAAGCTTAGCTGTTAAGTGCTCGTTTCGTGTTTATCGTAAAGCACTCCGTATGCACTTCGCGCAATAAACGATGGTAAGCTGTGTTTGGATGATGCGGCATATCCGGTGTTTGGATAATTCGGTTCCACCACAAACAAGCATATCATTACACACCTAGCGCTAATTGATTGCACGTTAGACATTCGTTGTTTATTTCGTGGAACAGAACTTGATCTTCAAGCATGGAGAAGTAATAATCTTAATTATAGTCGGCGATATAATAGTTTTATTTTCGTCGTCATGTTTGCTCTCTCTAGTAGCTTGGAATAATATATATATATTTTAAAATAATAAATTGATGTGCGCGTTATAATTTGAGGGGAAAAAGTACTCAAATACGAAAAGGACTTTACACAGTTTTTGATACGTTCCGGATGAATAATCGCTTTTTCGTGCAAGTCGAGCAAATTGAGTTTCATCAGCGATAGCAGATCGGGAAAAAATGACGAGGCGAGAGAGCGCGTGCAATTTCGCGGACGTACACATACAACGCACGATGTTATTAATTAACGCAAACAATCTCGGCCATATGTCGAGATTCGTGACGTTAACGGAGAGATGGTGATTTATTTACGACGAAGCGGCGGCAGACACCGCTCATCTATGATCCCCCTCCATGATTACTTGCATGCGAATGAATCACCGCGCCTCGCTGAAGAGAGGACTGCGATAGATTAAGCGGTCGAGAAAATCGGAAGAGAAAGAGAGTGAGATATCTCTCGCCAGTTTTTTTTTTTTAATAAAGACTTAAAAAAAGATTAAGCTTATAATTAAATTTTTATTGAAATAAAATTTATTTTAAGATAAGAATAAAGTTAAATAAAGATACTTAAGTTACTGTTCCAGCGTAATGTAATCGTACTTTTCAAGATTGTGCAAACATTTCAAAAGACTTTACAACTTCCACCAACATATAACATCGACACGAAGAAACTTAGCTCGTAAATTAAGAGAAGCAACGTGTGTATTCTCATCCCCCGTAACGTAACTTGAAAGAAACTTAACTAGAAATGGCGTCGAGCTTCCATATGAATACCGATTGTTGTGTACAAGGTATCTTGTTAATCTTGGATCGACATCATCCTACGTCAAAGTTCCAAGTACGTGCTCGGTTCCGTTCGTTGGACCCATCGATCTTTTTTCTCCGCGCGATTTTATTCGAGCTCGAAACTTGGAATCGTCGTCGCGATCCGAGGCGGAGATCAAGCCGGGGAGATAGTCCTATTATCAGCGACGAAAAGGGGAAACAGAGAGAGAACGAATGAGTGATCCCCAAATCACCTGTTTTCTGTCAAATGCTCGAGCGCATTCTTTTTTCCTTTTTTACCGCATTCCGCGACTTTGGCCGGACATCCGCGTGTCTTTTAATGGTGGATCTTAGTTTTTTTGAATCTACGATTCCTTTTGCAAAACCGCCGGCAGGAGTTATTTTAATATCCACGATGTGTCTGTGGTCGCAGGTGCGCCGCGCGGCGGTAAATTGCGAGCCGGTCGCTAGACATCCGCGATTACACGCGCTTTATTCCTAAGCCGCACGCAAATTAATAATAGTAATTAAACGCGCGAAATGCGTGGCGCGAACACGTGAACTTCCTATTGCCCTCTCTCCCCCCCTCTCTTCGTCCCCCGCCTGTCCTCTACCGATTCGTTTTCATCGAAAGTTCGTTTTCTCATCCTGTTCTCTTCTTTACCCTACTCTGCCACTATAATTCTCATCTTCATTCTGTAAAGGATCATCCATAAATCTACTATATATCACTATTTTCTCGCCATTTTCTCTCGAAGAAAGTTTTTCCACGCTAATGCAGGAACAGAAGTTTGGAGATGAGTCTTCTTCGTCGCTTGTTTACTTGGGACAAATAATAAATAATCTCTCTACATTTTCTTTCCGCTACCTGAGACTTTCCCGCCAAACTTTTCTTGCATATCTTGCGAAGAGTTTAATAACTTATCTAACTTTAATATCACGTCTTTAAATAAATAAAAATATTTCTTATATTCGTAGGAATTAGAAGGTGCAGATACAGTGCATTAAAAAATTCGACGTTGACAATTTTTTAATAATCAGATATTAAATGTATCTTTTATCCAATATAAATAATCCTTTAATTTATTACTTAATAATGAATATATATTCTGTGGAGGAGGAGAAGGGATTGGGAACCTATAACCGGTGATTATCGTGTAAATAGGAAGCGTTTTAGCAACCGCGGAAACTTAACTTCACGATCGTCCGCTGATTCGCAGTCATATAGACACGCGCGCGTTTCTCTTCAGGTACGAAGGGAGGCCTCTACGAGAGAGGTGAGTCGCGGGCATGTTACCATGTTTGGCGACCCGCTCCCATAAAACTTTACTGCACACGCTGGTCGCGTGCACGTGCACGCCGGCTCGGCACGCACACCGGCGAGATGTGCCACGCCACGTATTTTCAGCCTACTCTCTCGCCGTGTGGGTAAGATAAATCGCATCGTCCAAGTAACGCGAAGCGTTCGCAACCGCGACTGCCACACCCCGCGAGGGGAGCGCTGGAAAGGGTTTCATTTATTCGGATACTCTCGAAGTAAGGGGAAAAAAGTTACAAAAGAACGTAAACGCCCTATCGTTATCTGTCACGAAGGAAAAATTGAAATTAGTCTATCAAACAAAACGTTTTTTATTTTAATTTTATTCTGTGCATGCAATTTGATCATTGACTTATTTAAGAAATTTTTTTTTTTTTTGCTGATTATTAATTGGAATTGGAATACAAATATTGAGATCGATTTCAAAATATTTATTTAAATATAATATGTGTTATAATTGATGTATAATTTTTCTAGATTATTAGGGTATAAATTATAACACAAATCATT
Source organism: Cataglyphis hispanica (assembly GCF_021464435.1). NCBI lineage: Eukaryota > Metazoa > Arthropoda > Insecta > Hymenoptera > Formicidae > Cataglyphis > Cataglyphis hispanica. The sequence continues at coordinate 2,416,635 of NC_065959.1, forward strand.
TATAACAAGATAAGCAGGTTTTTTAAATCGCAAATTATATATCTCGAGTGTCTACCATCATCCTTTCCCAAGGAAGCGCGATTGGTTCGTACTTTCTCTATAACATACGCCACACGCGGTTAATATTATATGACCGCGATCGTGAATCAATTACGTGGAGTCGTCAAGCGTGTTCGATATAACGCACGGTATGTTGCCAGCGAGGCTTAATCAGCCGCGCAGCGGCGAAGATCGATTATCTGTCGGCTTATCCGCGGGTGGAACCGGCCGGAAAGATAGCGGCGGAGAGACTTATATAGGAAAGAAAGAGAGATAGAGAGAGAGAGATTTAAGAGTGGACGCCTCTCGCACGGTGGAGATAACTTAAAATATAAGAAAAGCCGGACAATCCGTAAAGATTTACGACTCTACGCGCAGAGCCTTATATGCCGTTCTCTACGCGTGACGCGTATATCTATCCGCGGATTTCATCCCGCGGGCCGCAACCGCGAGAAGAATTCCGAAGACCGCAACGACTCTGTGTCGAATCCGCGAGGCGGGGGAAGTGTAAGTCGGTGTTACTTGGGCCGGACAACCGAATGGATAGATTTATCTCGGCGGTGCGCGATCGTGCGGATCTCTATCCGCGGTGAATCGATAACGTGGATGTGAAATGACGATATAAAGCGTTTTAAAGCGCGACATATTGTCGAAGACGCGGAAATCGTAAAGTATAGCGCCGCCTTTAAAGGGCCCCATGCACTTTTGCGTCGCACGGATGCATTTTTACTACGGCATTAGTCAACTCGGGACGACGTCGCGGGCGGTTATAAAAGCTACGTGGATCGTTTTAACGCTGAGAAAGCAGGTACCACACCGGAAATGCTTACTGCGCCTCCATAATATCGTACCGCCAATATTAACATCTTTTGTTTGATATTTTTTAATTTTGTTATTGTAGGAGTATTTGGAATATTCAGAATATGAAATAGAAATAATGTTATAACAGTGAAAAACGAGATGATAATTTTTCTACATTATTTTTCACAACCGCGTGTAAATGATAATGATCGCAAATACGTCGTACACTTTCATAATATATACATTAATTATTTACAGCGATCTTATCTTTATTAATCTACAATTGCAGGAGCTCGTATTTTATATTTAGATTTATTATTTATTTCAAATATCTTGCGAAGAGATTTTGATATTCTTGTAGTCGAAAAATGAAAAAGAAGGAGAAGGACATTTTGCTAAATTTTAGCTTGCTATTATTTTTAGATGTTATTTTTTCATCTGAAACAAAAGAATTGATTTTATCCGAGCCTTTTAACTGAACGAGCAGAATCTCTTTGAGTCGTCTTTAAAACATGACTCGAGAAAACCGATACGATGTCTGACATCTCGTTTCTCTCGTAGAGCCGAAGAATAAATACGTTTTCGGGATCCGTAGAATGAGGGTCTCCGTGCAGAAAGACGCGAGCAAAAGAGAGAGAGAAAAAAAAAAAGCAAGCTCCGGGATATGCCAACACGGCGTTCCCCTCCCCTGATATTTATAGGCACTTTTGTGCCCGTACACTAAGAATAAATTCTGTCCTCCGCAAAAGTGGTCCGATGAAAACACAGTGAACACACTTCGAGAGTGCGATTCTCTCCTAAGGATATACAATTTGCATCTTTAGAATTTCAATCGATACAACATCCATTTTTCACTCTTGTACGACTGTATCTCTCTCTCTCTCTCTCTCTCTCTCTCTCTCTTCATCGAAGAGTTAATTTATTAAGAGATACATCGAGAAAGTTAATTTATCGAGATTGAGATATGTAAAATCTCTCTATCTAGATTAATATAAATAGAAATAATGATTGACATTTCATTTTTTCTTCTTTCTTTATTAATATAACTATTCTTTTATTCTTACAAAATTTATTTGTGCTAAAATCATTTTCATAAAAATGCACTACAAGAAGATGAGACTCTTTATTTATCGCGCAGAGTGATCGATTCAATTATTTAAAAATTCCGAATACATTATCGAGTTTATTTATTCCTGGGGAGAAAAGTCTTATTTATCCTAATCGTTTGTGGTAGGCACGTTATGCATACAGTCGGCTCACGTATTCTTGGCACACTCGCGTCGCGGCCCCATCGCCTCTCGCGTCGACGTTGGAATTAATCGAGCGCGTGATTACAGGCTGACACACTCTTATACACGCCTACGGGCCCAGTCAAAATATTATGCCCACAGGGTAGGGCTAACAATTATTCGGTGCGCGAATAAAACAGCGCGAAATCGCTCCAGCCAAGCGGCTGCGAACCTTCCTTCGCGCGCATCAAGGTCGCTTGCCCTTCCTGGCCTCACGGCCAATTATCGGTTTACCTAATTATGCGTGTGCACGCGCATCGTATCGCACGCGCGAACATCGAAATTGACGATACGGCGAGCGCGATTAATCATACGCTCCTCGCGACCTACGAGCGTGTATCATTACATCTATGCATTTCTGAAAGCCGCGATGAGAACGCATCAACGTCTCGCTCGCTCCGTCGTACATTCGTGTCCGGCTTGTCATCCGGCTACTGATTAATGAGAAATTACACGGTGAACTGATAAATAGCGCGTCCTTTCTAATTCATCATCCGACAACTTTGAAAAGCCGATGTCGAAATTTCGAAATGGGCTCTATTTCAAACGCGATCACTCCATCAAATTTCTAGACGGACGGACATTGAAAAGGACATAATTAGTTATTCAGATAGAAAGAGAAAACAATATGTCCAAACGAACTTGCTTGTTACTTTAATTTCGAATCGAATCTTATTTTCGTCAAAGAGATGAGAAGTCAATTTGTGAAATGTCTTCTCTATGAAAATTGGAACAAAAATTAAAAGGAAAAGAATAAAACAAAAGCTTTGAATTAGATTTACACAAGTCGATCGAAATTCGTCGTGCTTCTCGCTGCCTCTGCGTGCATTTTCATTCTTTCTCCCTGTGTGTTATTTCAGACGTGAAGGTCGCGAATTTGGCGCATTCTGCTTGGCAGGCCTGGTTTATAACCGTGCCCAGTTTATAGTCGGCCCTTTGTTCGGCAGTTAACGCGCTGACGGTGGTCGTAATGCGCAATGTGTATCGCAACTCATATTATTTTGCTTAGCCTTTCGCTGTATAAAATTTTTATCGGACGAAGTAATTAATTTTGCATATAAAATCTATAGATATTTTCTGGGATAAAATAAAAATATTTTTATTAAAAAAAAAGAGGATTAAAAACTACTTATATGAATTTTTTGATCTCTAATGCAGACTTAGTTCTCATTTCACCGTAATATTATACGTTTTTTATCACGCGGACTAGGAAATCTTTTTATTAAATTAATATTAATCTATTAAATATTAATCTATTAATAATAATCTATTAATATTAGTTTATTAAATTAATCTTTTTATTAAAATTTTTATTAAAAAAAAAGAGGATTAAAAACTACTTATATGAATTTTTTGATCTCTAATGCAGTCTTAGTTCTCATTTCACCGTAATATTATACGTTTTTTATCACGCGGACTAGGAAATCAATCTGCGGTCGTATCGTGCACACATAAAATAATTCCGATAAAGACTCACGGGGCCCTCACGGGTCTCGGGTTTCTCTCGCGACGCGAGAAAAGACGACGGATAATTTTCGTCCTTATCTCGACGTTCATTCAATTACGTAATAAGCATGCGCGCACGGCCCTTTGATACCTTACGGATCGTTTTGTCGTCTCGTTCCCTTCTCTCTTCGAAGCCCGGCTACGATCGTGCCCAAGTATCGGTCACGGCGGATCGTTTACGCTCGCGTGCGTGTTCACGTCTAACTATGAAACTGCTTGTAGCCTCTTAGAACCCCCGGTTTATCTAGGATATTAAATGTAACGATCGTGCGACCGTGACACTGTGTTAATCTCTTCGGTAAATATCGTTGAAAGGAATCGATTTATTTAGCGAACGCTTACGTTATATTCACAATAAAATCTGTTGTATTACTTTTTGAAATCTTATTTAATTCAAATAGAAAAAAAAGTATTAGAAGTTTGATTAACGTATAATTTATAAATATTTGCTCTTTTTAATTTAATTGTTTTTCTCGTTTTCTCTACAACGTATAAATTATTGACTTGATGCTTTTATGCCCTCACGAATACCATCGTCTAATGAACTAGTCTTAAAGAATTGAAGAACCGATCGGTCTCGTTCGATTCTAATTATATCTACGGCAACTTTATCTGGGATCAGAGCGAGGAGCGGGGGATCTACGGCCTTACGAGAATAGCGTCCACTCGTCTAACAGTATCGATCGCGTGGTTTCATTGTCATCTTGTTAGAGTTCCGCTATACAGATTTCTTTCCAGTCACGTGTGGCGGGATATCCTCCGTCCGTATTGTATCCTTGGCACTTCCGGTCGTCGGCAAGGAGGCTATCGGTCCATATTAATTGCCCTCCAGCCATTGTTCTTCCCGCCGCGAGCGTCTTTTCCGTTCGTCTTGAAAATGAACGACACTCAATCCACTCGACACGAATTAAATCAATCGCCGCTCGAAGATCTCTCTTCCCTCCTTTCCGATAATTTATTATGTAGCGAGTTACGGCGACGATTTATTCCCTCCAAGACTAACTGTCCTCGGTTCGTCGGTACTTGGATTGGTATTGGTAACGAATAGCGTACGCACGTTAAATGATGCCGCCGCGCGTGCACAGCCGATGAATCTTCGATTTGCGCAGTTTTGACATTAGGCACGTGTTTTGACACACTGATTTCACGGCGAGTGAAAGCGCGACAGTATTGCATGCCTCTCGAACTTACTACGTGCTGTTACGATCACTTGGAATTCTTAATTTATTACATAAATTGTTTTATAAATCATTTCTCGCAACACGGAATTTTATTTCCGAATAAAAAATAAATTTACAAGATATATATACGCATGTATCTTTTTGTTTTAAAAAATAAATAAATATAAATTTTTCTTTTAATTTTTCAGGGACTGGTTATTATTTATATATCGTTAAGTAATTGCAATTTTTTTAATATAATAAGTGATTCAGGAATAAATGCAAATGTTTAATTTTCGGGAAAGATGACAGGGAAGTTTGACAGTCGTAACGATTATTCGCGTGACCCATCGGCGCCGTATTTATTTCTTCGTTCACGCGAACGCGTGGGCGAACGTTCGCGTGTGTCTCGCGTGTAAAGTAGCCTTCCTCCACTCGCTCATCCTTTCTCGGATCCCGTATATACTCTCTCTCTCTCTCTCTCTTTTTTCTGTCTGTCTTTCTTTCTCCATTCCTCTCGCGTAAACGTATATCTTTCGCCGATGGAGCCTGCTTCTGAGAGGCAGCAGCCTCCATCACAAGACGTGTTGCACGCGACTTTCCACGGCAGTTCTCTCGCCATTGTGAAAACTGACTCGTGTTTGGAGCTGCGGACAGTGCCACCCACTGTCTTTCGCGAGAGAGCTCTTCGCTTTAGCCTCTCTCGCCGTTTGTCACTCGCGTTGCGAAAACACCACTCGTATATATTACGATAAAGCGTTTCGTGCTCCGATGCCTACACCACGTGACGCGCGACATCGGACACCCACATAATCGCGCGATCGACCGCCGTCACCTTACTGCGTCTTATGTTGCAGTGACGGAGTGGCGTGTACGTGTTAAAGTAAAAAAAAGTCGATAAAAAGAAATGTAACTTTTTTTGAAAGAAAAATATTATATTTCGAATCAAAAATTTATTTCGATTTGAAGGAGAATTTTAATCAAGGAACTTTTTAATTAGAATAAAATTGAAGTTTCTGGAACATTTGCCACATATAACGTTAGGCTACTCGTAAATTAATGCAGGCGGCGGAAGTTGGTAATTTCCGTCGTGATCAAGCAAGTACAAGAGTGATTTGCGAGATGGTAACGTTAATGCGACGCGACCGCCAAATTGTCCGCAGGAGCGAGAATTGCGTCATGTCTAACGACAGATCCTATCGCGGTTTAGTGATGTAATTATTATGTCGCGGCTGTCACGTGGAAGAATTCGTTCGAGCATCTTTCGAAAGAGTCAGACCGTTAATTTGCGGGCACGTTCGGAAAAATGATATCATAAAAAAAAAAAAGATACTCGTGAAAGGGCACACAGATAATGTCATTAACACGATCGCACTTAATACTGTCGGGAGATCAGCTGTCAACGCTGGTGAACGATAGCTGATTTTTTCGTCTTTGTCGCCACCCGATCTCGACAGCTCTTTTTCGCTTGACACGGTACAAAATTGCGAGTGATCTTTTTTTTTTTTTTTCTTTAATGTAGGAACTTTGCAGGACGTTGGATTTTATCGATGTTAAATTTTCCGCTTCGTCGATTAATCTGATTGTCAGTTGGATTGCCTTTTATCGGCAACCGTAATTGACACAACGGTATAATTGCGATTTCTCCGTCATTGACAGACGTCGCTCGAAGAGACTGTCGCAGCAAATTAGAGATAAATGGCAATGCCGCTTACGTTAACTTAAGAGATCTAACGGGTAGCGTACTTATGTATGCAACTTAACATTTTTCGCTCAAGCAAGTTCCCGGATCAAGAAGTAGGATTTTTATCTTTATTTAATTGCTGATATCCGTCCTCGCGGAAACTTTTACTAATTTATTTTCCTAAGTTTATCCTGTCAGAGATGCGACAGCTTATTTAAATATGCATAGAAACTGATATTACAGTTTGCCGTGTATCGCATATTTATTTTGCATCATTATGCGTTGCTGTTTTCTCGGAATAGTAATGGAACTCGAAAAACACTCGATTGAGAGAAACAGAACAGATCTGTGCGAAGGAACGGAATTAAATCCTATCTGGAAGCCCTCGTCGATGATGCTCTTTATTTTTTGGGTCAACAGACGCGTTATATCCGGCGCACTCGAGCTATCGATACTCAGGGTACTCAGACAGAAAGATGCCTTTCGTATCGAATGCAAGATTGGGGGGGATAAGAGGGTGGGTGGAGTTAGAATCAACCGCGATAAATATAGATTGGAATTTTTGCTACATTTCATAAAACAGAAGGTGATGTTACGTATGAATCGTGGAATATGAAATCACGGAAGAAAAATAATCTGAACATAAAAATATTCTGAAAAAATTTAAAAAAAAATATTTATTTCAATTATTTCATATTTGAAACAATATATAGATTGAAACAAAAAAATTCACATGCAACAAAATAAGAATAACGAAAATGGACGAAAAAAATCTTTAAGATTTTTATATTTGAAAAATATAATATTTAATATTCATGATTTTTCACTCCACAGTTTTGTCTTACCCTTTTTTTTTTTTTTAATAAAATATTCTCCGAAGCACGAAATATGATATGAAATACCGCTATTGATACAACGTGTTTATATAAAGATTCTGTCATTAAAAATTCTTTTTATTTAGAACGATTGTTTATTCTTTGACAAGAGTAGATGCGAAAACATACCTACCGTGCAGAGATATTAATATTTGAAGGAACAACAGTGCCTATAATCCCTTTAAATCATTCGGGACCACTGTAGCGTTCGTATATTATTGCACGAATCTTTTAAAAGGTTCGCCCTATAGGGACCACCGCGACGTCGTCCGGAATATTTTTATACAGGAAGGAAGAAAAACAGAGGAATTCCGTTGACTCCTTTCATCTTGCGAAGAAGCGAATCGATTCCTTCTTTCTTTTTATCAGATAGACATTTATTAAAACATTTTACTTTACTTAGGATTACGTTATGTTTGAACATCACAGGTCACAAAAATATTTTGAATTAAATTTTTTATATAAAGATATTCTAATTTTATTATTTTAAAATTTATTTTTTATGATTGATTTTACAATAAAAAAAAATTACAATTTTCTAGAAGATTTTTGGATATTAAGTAATATTTAAGGTATGTGAAATAAAATATCTTTTTAACTATTATATCAAGTATTATTTTTTTCACGTCACAATTTAATGTTTGATAATTAATTTAAGGACAATGACACTAAAAAATTTAACAAAATTATCGTTTTTGATTCACTAAATATTTAACTTGTTCCGAGAAATCTTTAATAGAATTAATGATTTGTATTTATCGAATTATATTGCGTATCGATTTGGAGCTGTCGATAGATCCGTTGATACGTCTATGTAAATAAACGTAGGAGAAGGTATTGAAAGAAAGGTCTTCTCCCTCACGCGTTGCACTCGGAATAGGTAGGTAGACGCATGTACTGTCATTTTAAACCACGTGGGTCCGCCTATTCCCTTACATCTTGTGTCCTCCTTTATACACCGCTATCTATTCATAGACGAGAAAGCAAGCTGTCATGATGATGGACGTCGAAA